>NC_087153.1:37008021-37025521 GCF_035594125.1 Scylla paramamosain | reverse complement strand
TCCTCCTCCTCTTTTTTTCTTTCTCCTCTTCTTCCTGCTTTTCGGCTGCCTTTTGCTCTGTCTTCTTTCTTGTTTATGTTGTGTCTCTTCTTCGCCTCAACCTCTTTTTTTTTGTTTGTTTTCTTCTGTTCATCTTCTTTGTTCTTGTTTCCTTGTCTTGCTCCCTTCCTTCTTTTCTCTGTCTCTCCTTCTTCTTCTTCTCCTTTTTATTTTTTGTGTATTCTTTTCTTACGTTTTCTTCGTCTCGCTCCTTCTTTTCTTCCTCCTACTTCTCCTTTTCATTTTAATATACTTTCTCCTCTTCTTTGCTTCCTCATTCTTTCCTTTAATCCCTCCCCTCTCTCTCTCTCTCTCTCTCTCTCTCTCTCTCTCTCTCTCTCTCTCTCTCTCTCTCTCTCTCTCTCTCTCTCTCTCTCTCTCTCTGTCACTGTTACTCTTTCCACAAACTTTTTTCCTACATTTTTTTTTCAATTTTCTGTTTATCTCCTTCACTAAATTATCCCATCCTTTCGTCCTAGTTCGCGTTTTCTTTTCTATTATCTCTCGTTTTCTTCCTCCTCCTCTTCCCTTTGCCCTCTCCACTTTTCATCTCCCTGTTGTCATTATTCTCTCACTCAGCCACCGCCCTCTGTTGTCTTACGTGTCACCCTGTTTTTCCTTCTATTTTTTTTTTGTCTTTCTTCACTTCATCGACTCTTTAAATTCTCCTCTTCATCTTCTGCCTACGTCCTTCCCTTCTTCGTTATATCTCTCTTTTTTATTATTTCTTCCTTTTTGTTCTTGTTCACTTCGTCTTTGCTTTCCTCGTCGTCCTCGTCCTTTACTGTCACCACTACCACTGTCACCTTCACTTCCTCCTCCTCCTCCCCTTTTTTTTTCTTCAGAGGAAAGAAAAATGCAAATTATAAGTCTTGTACACTCTCTCTCTCTCTCTCTCTCTCTCTCTCTCTCTCTCTCTCTCTCTCTCTCTCTCTCTCTCTCTCTCTCTCTCTCTCTCTCTCTCTCTCTTTCGTATAAAACTCAAAACCATAACACACACACACACACACACACACACACCTGTTCACCAGCTTAGCATTCGTTAAACAGGTGTGGCTGCCTTTCACCTCGCCAACCCATGACTTGCACGGGATCAATAGTGAGGTGTGAGGCGAGGCAGTGAGGAACTTACACAGGGCACGGGGTGAGGAGGTGGCGAGGTGAGGCGCGTCGTGGATGAGGGAGGGAGAGTAGAGGGGGTAAGGTGTTAGAGGAAGGGTGGTGATGGTGGTGGTGGTGGTGGTGGAAGGGACAGGACTGGTATAGCGAAGTTGATTAGTCATTCTAAAATTTTCGTGAGTGTTGTATCGACTGGTGTAAAAATAGTATGTTAGAGAAATGTGTCAAGGGAGTAATGAATGAGGCTTATGTGTGTGTTTTTTTTTCTTTTTTCTTTTTACATGCACACACACACACACACACACACACACACACACACACACACACACACACACACACACACACACACACACACACACACACACACACACACACACTCTGTTATTACTTCTATTGCCATTACTAGTGCATTATTATTAGTAGTGTATGTTAATTGCATCCCCTCCACCCTTGCCCTAAATTTTCAGCCTTTTTCCGGTTGTTTGTTCATTGAGAAACTATTATTATTATTATTATTACTACTACTACTACTACTACTACTACTACTACTACTACTACTACTACTACTACTACTACTACTACTACTACTACTACTACTACTACTACTACACATCTAAAATGACTCAACATATCTCCCTGCGTCGTGAAAACCCAAACATCATCAGGCGTTTTGTTCCTGAAGGCGGGAGAAAAGAAGGAAGGAAGGAATGAAGGAAAGAACGAAGGACAAGACAAGACAAGACGAGAGTGCAGTTTATGTGGTGTTAGTTGAGTGTGTTTGCCTTCAAGACGAGCTGTGGTGGTGGTGGTGGTTGTGGTGGTAGTGGTGGTGGTGGCGGTAGCAGCAGTGATTTAGGTAAGGCAAGTGGTGGCATACTAACGGTGTGCTGAGCGTCTCTAATGCCACCACGTGTATGCTTAGCCTCTCACAGCTACGGTCACCCTCGTCATTGTTCAGAGCAGAAGGAAACGTTCGCATTGACACAGTAAAGGGAACAGGAGATTCATTCTTTGTCTTTTGTAGGTTAGAAAATGAATTAAGAGCTTAGATATGTTTGTATCAATAGATAAATGAAAATAAATAAGTGTTTTGTTTTTTATAGGCTAAAGAGATTAATTAAGCACTTATAAACGTTTGCATGGACACATTTACAAGAGAATAGAAGGTTATTTGTAACTTAGAAAGTTAAGAGACCGTAGTACAAGAGTGTACTTGAAGTGTTATGTGGCTGAGTAAAAAAATAGTGTGTATCTGTGGAAGAATTAACATTACTGCATTATGAAAAGACACTGGCTGTTGGTGTATTCCGCGCCTCGCATACAATACAGAGACATTAAAAAATATATAAGTAAAGAAAGAAAAAAAAAATGGAGCAGCATGACTCAGACAACGAAGGAAACATTAATCATGAAGTTTCCGGGAAGGTAGGCGTGGTCTTCCCTCCCTGTCTCCCTCCCTGTTTCGCTCCCTCCCTCCCTCCCTCCCTCCTACCCCTTTTCTCCCTCCCTCCATCCCTCCTTCCCCCCTTTTGCTCCCTCCTTCCCCCCTTTCCTCCCTCTCTGTCTCCCTCTCGTCTTTCTTTACTCCATTTTTCTCTTTTCTAAATAACATTTTTATAAGTAATCTATAAGTTTCATTAAATACGTTGATCATCTGTCTGAAACGCTGTGCTTTTTAGATGCTGGCTAAACGTTGTAAATTCTTCGAGTTTTGTCTAATACTTTAAAAAGTTGTAGCTATAAATAAATGTTTTAAATGTTTCTCTCCCTTGTCTGCATTGAGTGAAAAGTTTGGATAGATGGAGTGATATTTTCGCTACATTGACTAAATTCTAGCTACATGGAGAGTGTTTATTGTGAGTAAAATTTTTGTGACGTTTCATAAATCTTTGACTGACTGGCTAGATTGTGTGGTAGGTCTCACTGGTTCCTCTGTTGTGTGGTAGGTTTCACTGGTTCCTCTGTTGTGTGGTAGGTCTCACTGGTTCCTCTGTTGTGTGGTAGGTTTCACTGGTTCCTCTGTTGTGTGGTGGGTCTCACTGGTTCCTCTGTTGTGTGGTAGGTCTCACTGGTTCCTCTGTTGTGTGGTGGGTCTCACTGGTTCCTCTGTTGTGTGGTAGGTTTCACTGGTTCCTCTGTTGTGTGGTAGGTTTCACTGGTTCCTCTGTTGTGTGGTAGGTTTCACTGGTTCCTCTGTTGTGTGGTAGGTTTCACTGGTTCCTCTGTTGTGTGGTAGGTCTCACTGGTTCCTCTGTTGTGTGGTAGGTCTCACTGGTTCCTCTGTTCATCAAAGCATTAAAAGTTTAGCAAGCTTTCAATTTCTTCTCTCCCTGGCAGGTGAAGTTCCATACAGCTGTTTGCTTTTCATTCTCTGGTTTTATTCCTCTATGCTGATCTCGTTTAACACACTGATGTTTATAAAAGCGGTTTACATCAATATGCGTACACCTTTTAGGAATGATTTCGAAGTTACAGTGCTTGATGAAAAATTAGGTTAAAATATCAACTAATTACGCGTCACAGGTATATGATAAATTGCACTACAAAGGTATATGCCCTGAAATACTCTCGGGAACACAACACGCAGGAGAAAATTAATGTCGTATGGCAGTTTTCTACTTACCTGTTTGCAGTGATGTGTTTGTTACCTGAGGCAGTGAGTTGGGCGAGTGCTGAGTAACACACGAGGAGGCTGAGTCACTAATACACTGTTTCATTACTGTAGTTTAGGTGACACGATTTTATTTTATTTTTTTCTTACTGTAATGGTGAGTGTGTGCGCGTGTGTTAGGCATTTCCGTGAGGCAGTGAGTGTTGTGAGTGCTGTGTAATAGAAGAGAAGGCACTGATATCCCGCTTGATTAGTCTAGTTTAGATGACACAGTATTCTATTCCTCTTGATGTATAGTGTGTGTGTGTGTGTGTGTGTGTGTGTGTGTGTGTGTGTGTGTGAGTCATTACGTGCACGCAGGTGTGGCTAATTGGCATAGAAATAGTCAGATTTTAGCTCATTACGCGTCACAAATCAATCGCATCCAGACATCACACATCAAAGGAGCGCCGCCGTGCCCCACAGTCACCCCGGAGTCTGGTGTCGTCCGGTGCAGGGATTGAGGGCAGGCGAGGTGAGCCGTGGCGCGTCAGGCTGGGCCGTGAAGCGCGAAACAAGAGCGGCACGACACATGGCCTTATTGCCAAACGTTTCGTCGCCTTGTCTCGATTGCTTCCGATAGGCGCTGTGACGTGAGGATTTGGATGTATGTAAAAAAAAAAAAAAAAAAAGGAAAACAAGCAAGGAAGAAAGAAAAAGCAAGAAAAAAAGAGAATGAATGATAAGAACAGGAGTATAAAATAAGGGAAGCTACAAGAAGCCATCAAGCGATTCCTATATGAAACTTATCCACTACGTCTCCACCTGACGTAGTGGGTGAAAAGTTACTGGATTTTTTTTTTTTCATGGCTTTACTGATTGTTTTTGGTTTCAGTGCAGTTTTCAATGTAACTTTGGACTTGCTTTTGGCTTGTCCTCCTTAGAGACTGGCACCTTTAAATTGTTTTTTTTTTCCATCGATTTTTTTTTTTATTGTTGTTACCTCTAATATATAAAGTTAAAGAAAAAAAAATCCTGCAACATCCACGTGAAAAGAAATGCACGAGAACCCGACTAAGCATCTCTGTAGGTCTTGAAAACAGTCATTGTGACATCCCATGGCGTTTTAGAATAATGACCATTAACACCAGGAAAGATCAAGAAACGGAACGGGAAGGAGAGAGACAAAGGGAGGGAGAGACAGGAATATATACTAGTCATTATTAACCTGCATACCTTTCACTCAAGGCCACGCACTGTACCAGCGTCACTATTCAAGGAAGGCTGCAGATATTGACAATGTAACTTTGCCTTGCCTTGCCTTACCTTACCTTGGCCTGATCTTCCCTGCCTTGCCTTGCCTTACCCAGCCTTGCCTTGTCTAGCCAAGCCCTCCCACGCCTCCAGTGCTGTGGGGAAGTATGTATTAAATAAAGTGTCACGTTTCCCGCCCACCCCAGCCAATCTTTCTTAGCACCTTTGTATATAGTGATGAAAAATGCTTATATATTGCAGGAAGTTCTTTGTTGTGTGTGTGTGTGTGTGTGTGTGTGTGTGTGTGTGTGTGTGTGTGTGTGTGTGTGTGTGTGTGTGTGTGTGTGTGTGTGCAAGGTGTAAATCCAAATATCCAGCAGATGATTTGTGTATATCAGTTCCATTGATTGTTGTTGTTGGTGTTATTATTATTATTATTATTATTATTATTATTATTATTATTATTATTATTATTATTATTATCATTATCATCATTATCATTTTTTTCATGTTTTATGTAAAAGTTTAGATGTACAGTTATTACAATTGAAGTAGTTTTAATGCTAAAAAATGGTAGACTATATAAAGTGTTATGTCGCTTATATGAGAGAGAGAGAGAGAGAGAGAGAGAGAGAGAGAGAGAGAGAGAGAGAGAGAGAGAGAGAGAGAGAGAGAGAGAGGCAAGCTCACTCGACAAGGTAAAACTTTAATCGAGAAAAAAAAACACTCTCTCTTTCCTTTTCACTCCTTCCCCTCTCTCTTTTTTTCTCTCTCTCCCTTCCATCGTCATCACCTCAACCTTCCCTTCTTCCTTCCTTTCCCAACACATCCTGCCCCTGTCTCCTGTTTCTCAATACTCACACCTTTCCTCCCTCCTCGACCCTTCTCCTTTATTTTCCTCTCTTTCCTACCCTACCTTACCCTACCCTACCCTGGACCTTCCACTACACTCCCTCTCTCCATTCAAATTCCTCTGCCGTTATTGTATTTTTTAGACGGTATCCGAATTGAGCAACACGAGAGACGGTTCCTGAAGCCTCCCAGCTGACGCAACATTAGGTCCGGACTGAGTGGTGATAGAGAGATGGATGGCTAGGCACGGTAGACAAACAAAGGGATTGGATGGATGGATAGATAGACAGCGAGGCGGAGGGAAATGAGTGTTTGATGGCTTGGCTTGCCCTGGTTTGGTCTGGTCTGGTCTGGGTCTGCGTTATGTTAGGCTGGAAATGTAGACCGTTTGTTGAAGTCATATGGTGCTGCTGTGTGTTGCTGTAATGTCGGTTCTTATTATTTTGTGGAAGAGTGGCCTGTGTGGAGGGTGATGGGTGGCTGTACACACACACACACACACACACACACACACACTGTTATTACTTCCATTACCATTATTACTTCTATTGCATTATTATTAGTAGTGTATATTGATTGCATCCCATCCACCCTTGCCCTAAATTTTCAGCCTTTTTCCGGTTGTTTGTTCATCCATGAACTTTTTTATTATTATTGTTATTACTACTACTACTACTACTACTGATACTACTGATACTACTACTACTACTACTACTGCTGCTGCTACTACTATTACTACTACACGCACATCTAAAATGACTCAACATATCTCCCTGTATCGTGAAAACCCAAACATCATCAGGCGTTTTGTTCCTGACGGCGGGAGAAAAGAAGGAAGGAAGGAATGAAGGAAAGAACGAAGGCCAAGACAAGACAAGACGAGAGTGCAGTTTATGTGGTGTTAGTTGAGTGTGTTTGCCTTCAAGACGAGCTGTGGTGGTGGTGGTGGTGGTGGTGACACACACACACACACACACACACACACACACACACACACACACACACACACACACACACACACACACACACACACACGCAAAGACACACACACATACACAAAGACACACACACACACACACACACACACACACACACACACACACACACACACACACACACACACACACACACACACACACACACACGGTTCAACGGGAAGCCATTTTGGAACAGCGATCACGGTCTGTTTGTTGCAAGTCGACCTTTGAACACGGCACTGATGGAGAGAGAGAGAGAGAGAGAGAGAGAGAGAGAGAGAGAGAGAGAGAGAGAGAGAGAGAGAGAGAGAGAGAGAGAGAGAGAGAGAGAGAGAAACAAAACAAGTCAATAAAGAAGAGAGAGAGAGAAGTGAGTGAAATTTACTTCTATTGAGTACCACCACCACTTCCACCACCACCTCCACTTCCACCACTAGGCCTAAAAAGCAAATGGAACACAATTATTTGACGAGCAATGCAAAGATTACCCAGTCAGAATCACTCGTCTTCTGTCCAGCAGCGCGTCATGCCTCGCCTGGACTCCTTCGTGTGTGCTGCTCCTCTAGGGCCTCTTAACATTGGACGCGTGGGAACTTGTACTAATTAGATAGAATGTGTATTGAATTTGTATCGTCTCTCATTATGCTGCCTAGGAGTGATTGGCGAAAAGTTATGATGGTGCTACTGCTACTACTACTACTGCTACTACTACTATTATTACTATTACCACCACCGACTAAAAGTACAAATGTTAAAAGAAAAAAAGGCCGATAACTTGTTGATTGTAAGGAAAAAAAAATTAAAGCTAGAAATCCAAAGCGAGGGTCAATTTAATGGTTTGAATGTCCTGATACTTCTCTCTTCAAACCAAGTCACAGGGAGGAGAGAAAATATTTACTGGTTAAAGGGATGAAGAAAGAGTGAAGGTGCTAGACAGCTATAGGGATGAGAGAAAAGTACTACTACTACTATTTGCAACAACAGCAGCAACAACAACGTCAACAACAAGTACTACTACTACTACTACTACTACCGCTACTACCACTATTACCACTACTACTATTACCACTACTACTATTTCTGAAGGCTGCGGCACCCCATCACCCCCCTCACACCAATATGCGGGACACACTGCTTAGCCCCACCCAACGGCAGGTGTGATGGGCGAGCTACAGCGGCGTCACACACCTGACCTGCATACATGTTGGTGGTTAGCAGCACTTGGAGGAATGCTAAGGCAGTGAACACCCACACCAGACTGACTGATTGAATGCTGCAGGTGTGGGGGAATTCTGCTGCATCTGTTTTTTTTTTTTTTTTCACGCGGAATGTTGCCGTGGAGCGGAAATCTATTCACGGATTTTTATTGCTGTTTTGTGGTACCAATGCATCTTTCATCATCATTTTTCATCTTTGGCACACACACACACACACACACACAGAGAGAGAGAGAGAGAGAGAGAGAGAGAGAGAGAGAGAGAGAGAGAGAGAGAGAGAGAGAGAGAGAGAGAGAGAGAGAGAGAGAGAGAGAGAGAGAGAGAGAGAGAGAGAGTAGGGGGTGGAGGAAGTGCACGTGCAGTTTGATGCAAGTCATGCACAACGGCAGGAAGGTTCCCGCACTTGCTGCTTATCAATTACAGGTGATGCAGGTAATGACGAGAGAGAGAGAGAGAGAGAGAGAGAGAGAGAGAGAGAGAGAGAGAGAGAGAGAGAGAGAGAGAGAGAGAGAGAGAGAGAGAGAGAGAGAGAGAGAGAGAGAGAGAGAATCCACCCTTCCATTCAGTTTTAAGAGTAGCATGCAAATATTCACTGAGCAGGGCCTGTATAGCACCGGCAGTCTCCCTTTGCCATCCACACAATGTACCCAGGAGGAGGAAGGGAAGGAATAGAATGTTTTGACAAGGCTTATTGTGAAGTAAGGCAAGGCTGCGGCTGGGTACGGACTTACCTCAGGACGTCGTGTGTCATCTCTCCTTTGTGATGTGCATCGCTAAGCAGCCACTACAATACTACTCAGATTGCAACGTGGAGTTTGTGTGTTGGTGTGGGACTGATTTCTTTATTCGTGTTAGTAGTGACTTAGCGGCTTGGAGCGTCTGTCAGAATGATGGTAGGGATGCAATGTTACATCCAAATCGTCATGACCTTGTGTGATTCCCTGGATGGACAAAGGTCTTTCTGAATGTTTGCGTCGGGTTCTGTTCACTATTTCTATCGGTGGCAGCTTCAGCAGGTCAGAATGTTTATTAGGTTAATGCTAAGGATGCAATATGACACACAAATCGTCACTATCACCATGCTTGACTCCCATACAGGACAAAGGGCTTCCTCCGTGGTTCAGGGGACTGGATTGAGCCATACACCACACCGGCTTAGGGCGTCTTGGCGCGAGTGCTGAATTATAGATGATAACTCCCTGGCTTATGCCCCGAACCTATTCTCTGGTGGGTGAACTGTGGCCACGGAACGAAAGGAGACAAGCCCATATTGCCTCATACATCCCATGGTGTCCCCCTCCACGCAGCGTCTAGTCGTGGAAAGCTGCCGCCGCGCTAATGTCGCTGGCTCACATGTCCGCGCGTCTGGTGGTGTTTCCAGCGTCCAGATCTCGTTTAGTTAATCTGACATGATATGGAAATATATTACTTGATAAAAACACGGCATAAACATTCTCGCAGGACGGAAATAACGCAGTAGTGTGTTGTGTGTTGGCAGAGGGCGGCAGGGCAGCTCCCTGCAACCAAGCGTGGGATTTGCGACGCACGGCTGGGGGTCTTTGCCGGGTGCACACGAGAGCCTCTTTTCCCTTATGCGAGGCCCAGAGGCTTTGCAGTGAATGTCTGTTGAAAATAAATACTTCATACATGTCGTGCGTGCATCGTGTGTCACAAGGTCATCGATTGGGGGGAATGTTAAGGTATGAATTTATAATGTCGCAAGGTTCTCATATTACCGAGTGGCCGAGGGCTGAGGTCAGGTTTTACAGCTACGGAGCCACGGTGTATTTTTCATGTTTCTATAACGAAAATATATCTTCCTTTTCAGCGTAGTGAAAGCGTAGCCCTTCAGCCTCGTGAGTCGTGAAAATAAGGTATTGCTAAATGAAATCCAGTGGAAAATTCTGCTTCCAAAGATATATTTTTTTTTTTGACACGAGCTTCGTCGATTCAAAAGGTAACGTGTAATAATTCTACCTCTTGAAAATCATGAAATTGCAGGACGATATATCGGGTCTTTGGACACGCAATGCCCCATGATGCTCCGGATGCGTGAAAGATACCACACGACAAGGAAGTAATGTGTCAGTCTCAAGAGTAACTTATATTAGTCGTGCCTCTTGAAAAGAGTCGTAAAAACAATGAAGATGCGGGGTGATATTTCAACACTGCAACGCTCCTTGATGTTCTTGGCATGTTAAAAAATCCTAGACGACGAGGACCTTGTGTGTCGATCTAAAAAAGGTAACATATCAGTCTTGCCTCTTACAAATGATGGTTAAATCAGTGGACAAAAGGATAATATTGCAACACAACAATAATACCTCTCTCGGGAATGTGGAAGATCCAGCGCGAGGAGGAACTAATATAATGATCTAAAAGGGTAACATATCAGTTCCGACTCTTACAAATATTACTTAAAACGGTGGAGGTAAAAGAGTAATATTTCAGCACAACAGTGCTTCATGATACTTGAGACACGATGATACCACACAACGAGAATTTAATGTGCTGTAAACTAATATCACGGAGAAAAGAAAGAGAGAGAGATCTACAAACAATCTGCAGCTTGAGTCAATCCACACGGAGGTGAAAAGAAGGTACGGATGATGCAAACTCTTTGAGAATCCCACACGTTGGATGAGTAATAAAAATAGAGAAAATAAAAACAGTGAGAAGATTTGAATGGCACTGGATGATGAGGCGTGCTCAGAGAGAGAGAGAGAGAGAGAGAGAGAGAGAGAGAGAGAGAGAGAGAGAGAGAGAGAGAGAGAGAGAGAGAGAAGGCATTACTGTGAATAAGGGTACATGACTAGGTTTGTCTCGAAGCTATGGGTCATTGCATCTGGCGGCCACGTGGCTCACCTGGGCGCCTGCTCATTATCACCTTCCGGAACATTACCTGAATGATTTAGAAATTGTAAGGTGTTGGGGTTTTGTGAGGAAACGCTCAAGTGGGGCTGAGATAAAAGGATGTTGTAGGGGTGTTTTGGTTTCGTTTGTTTGTTTGTTTGTCACGTCTGTGATCTGATTTAAAAAACACATCTTTGTTTGTACCACTTTTTCTGCCTGTTCTGTCTGTGTCTGTTTCTGCTCGTATGAAATTCTAGGTTCTCTCTCTCTCTCTCTCTCTCTCTCTCTCTCTCTCTCTCTCTCTCTCTCTCTCTCTCTCTCTCTCTCTCTCTCTCTCTCTCTCTCTCTCTCTCTCTCTCTCTCTAACCCTTACACATTGTTCCCTGTGCATGCTCATCTTCCTTCCTCCCTTCCCTCAACCTTCCCTCCTTCCCTCCTCTCCTCTCTCCCTTCCCCCTCCCTCCCTTCAACTATTTTGCAAGGAAAGGTAGTTTAATATGTTCCTGTACTTTTAGCGCGAACACTCTGCCGTCCAGGAAAATGGAAAGAGAGAGAGAGAGAGAGAGAGAGAGAGAGAGAGAGAGAGAGAGAGAGAGAGAGAGAGAGAGAGAGAGAGGCTGTTAAAGACTTTTGTTTCTTAGAGCAAGTTGAAGTGAGAGAAAGAAAATTATGTTCCATTGTTCCGAGAAGACGAGTGCCTTAAAGAGAGAGAGAGAGAGAGAGAGAGAGAGAGAGAGAGAGAGAGAGAGAGAGAGAGAGAGAGAGAGAGAGAGAGATGGAGAGAGAGGGAGAGGTAGTGTGCAAGTTGGAACATATTTCAAAACTTTTCTTCGTTGTCTCTCACATGCTTCCCCCTCTCTCCCTCTCATTCTTCCCCTCTCTCCCTCTCACCCTTCCCCTCTCTCTCTTTCCCTCTCGCTGTCGCTCTTCCATACTTCCGACAGGTCCATCCCTATATCCCTAGTTCCCTATGCTTCTCTCTCTTTCCCCTCCTCCTCCTCCTCCTCCTCCTCCCTTCAATCCCTGCCTTCGGACCCACCCAAACATTCTCTCTCTCTCTCTCTCTCTCTCTCTCTCTCTCTCTCTCTCTCTCTCTCTCTCTCTCCCTTTAGTAATCTCGACCAGGAATTTAATATCGACGACACACAGGGCAAAAAAAAAAAAAACGGACGATCTATTGAGAAGGTCGAGGATGTCCTGTGTGGGAGAGACCTGAATGCTATGGCAGGGAGTCAGTCTATGTCAATCTATCAGTCAGTCAGTCAGTCAGTCATTTATTTTCTCTGTCCGATACTTGTTCTGGTTCTTAGTTTATTAGTAGTCAGTCAGTCAGTCTTAGTAAGTTTGTCAGTGTGTTTATAAATGTTTTAGTAGGTCAGTGAGGCAGGCATTCAGTTAATTCGTCAGTCAATCTAACTATTTTTCTTCTTTTTCTTTATTCACTTTCTTATTTGGTCATATAGTTTTGTTCAGTCAGTCTATAAGTCAGTCAGGCTGTTAATTAGTCAGTCAGTTCGTCAGTTCGTTAATCAGTCAGTCTAATTATTTTTCTTGTCTTGTTAACTTTCCTCATATAGTCATCTTTTTTCGGTTTAAATATTTCTCAAGTTAATCATATAGCTAGCCAGTCAGCCTTTCAGTCAGTCATGGAATAGATACACGAGTTAGTCAAGTTAGTGAATATTTTGTTTTAATTCGTCCATTCAGTCAGTCAGTCAGTCACTCTTTTCCCTATCCGGTTAGTAAATCAGTGAGTTACAAATAATATCAACTTAACTGAAATAAATCTAATATGCAGCCTTTACATTACAGCCAGTCAGTCAGAAGACCAGTTAACTATGTAATTGTACGTTATATGTAGTAAGTTTAAATATTTCACTGCAGGATTATTTTGTTTACTACTACTACTACTGCTACTACTACTACTACCGCCACCGCCACCGCCACCGCCACCGCCACTACCACCACCACCTCCACCACCCTTACTGTCTTTTTTCCCGCTCCACCATGACAGGATCGGAGGGCGAGGGCTGGAAATGGTGCCGTGGTGTAATATTACGAGTATTTCCGACATCCAGCAACGCGTTAAAACTGGAAGCGTGTGGGCGTCAGGGCGTGTGTGGGCGTGTGTGATGCGGGGCTGAAGGGCGTGTGATTGGGGGCTAATCTTCCCTAATGCTGTAAAATGTAGGGTTTGTTTAACTGTGTGTGTGTGTGTGTGTGTGTGTGTGTGTGTGTGTGTGTGTGTGTGTGTGGTGGTTGGGATTTTAGTTGTTGTTTTTATTGTTTTTGCTAGTGTTACTACTACTACTACTACTACTACTACTACTACTACTACTACTACTACTACTACTACTACTACTACCATCTCCACCTCCATCAGCGGGTCGTTAGGTCGGCGTGAGAAATGTTATAGTTCTCAAGGGGCGCTTTGTCAAGACTGATGAGCGCGCGCACACACACACACACACACACACACACACACACACACACACACACACACACACACACACACACACACCACTTCATTATGCAATTTAATACATAAATATTCATAACATCTTTTACGTTACCACCCTACACACTCTCTCTCTCTCTCTCTCTCTCTCTCTCTCTCTCTCTCTCTCTCTCTCTCTCTCTCCTAGTAAGCATTTCTTTCCATGTTTCCACTTTCTCAGCCAATTCACTCTCTTACCTCCCTCTCTCCTTCCCTCTTTTATTTCCTCTCTCTCTCTCACTTCCCTCCTTTACTTCTCTATTTGCTCCTCCTTTTATTAGCTTCGTTTTCTCCCCCTAACGCAGCCTCATTTAATTATATCGTTGCTTGAGAAAGAGAGAGAGAGAGAGAGAGAGAGAGAGAGAGAGAGAGAGAGAGAGAGAGAGAGAGAGAGAGAGAGAGAGAGAGAGAGAGAGAGAGAGAAATGCAAGTGGATGAACATGGAAGAGAGCGGAAAGTGTGTGAGGGAGAGAAAATGCATGAGAACTTGAGAGGAAAGGAAAGGAGAGGAGATGAGGTGCTAGGAAGGGAGGGTGAGAGAGAGGGAGAGGGAAGAGTGTGATTAAAGGGGAGTAAAGTTGGAAGGTTGTACTGGGGGAGAGAGAGAGAGAGAGAGGGAGGGAGAGGGAGAGGGAGAAACTTACCGACATCACCGTCATAAAAACAAGTAAACTAAAATAACCAATTAACAAAACAATTTATCTTATTTTCCTCTCCTTATCTTTCATTATCTTCCACTCCCCATTCGTCTCCTCTCCCTGCATTCTTCCCCTTCCCTTCGTATCTTCCACCATCCATTCCTTGCCGTGTATTCATAAGCACATCATTCACTAAGATTATTTTCAGAGCCCACAGAAATTAGTAGTTAAGTTTCCATACGTATCTCTTTCCTATGATATTGCAGCGTTGGTAATCCGTTACTAGAATCATAAAAACACCCTTGAGAACCCCACTGCCTTCCACTACAGCCTGTCAGAAGTACTCCATGAAGTTACAGTCACTGGCTTGTCGTGGCGAGGAGAGGGAAGCTTCTAACCTGCTGGAAGGAGAGAGAGTGGGAAATAAAAGAGGGTTAGTGGTGGTACTGGGAGTGGTGATATTGTGCTGTACTTGTAATGGTTTAAGTCTTCTCTTCAGTTACTTAGACACCCCACAGCCGCCACCTTTGCCTCTCTCCATCGTTTTCTCTTCCCAAACAATATCCTGTTTCTTTATTTCCACTTCCTCTCTTCTTTTTCTCCCTTCGTTCTTTCCTCTTTTTAAAACGACCATCTGTCTTTTTTTTTCTTTTTATTTTTTCTCTCTATCTCTCTGGTTTGATAATGGTAATCGCACTTTTTCTTTCTCCCTTCTATTTCTTTTTTTCTTTCTTCCTTCCTTCTTTCTTCTCTCTGTCCCTGTACCTCATTTACCTCCTTCATTGCAGCCATATTTCTCTTCCTTTCCTCCCTTTACACTTCCTTCTTTCCTTCCTTCTTCCATATTTCCTTTCCTCCTCCATGTATCCTGCTTTCCTTCCTTTCTTACTTCCTTCTGTCTGTTCATGAATCTTCTCCTTCCCTCCTTTTCCTCCTCCATACCTCTCGAAATTCCTTCTCTCTTGTTCCTGTTCTTCTCTTCTTACTCCATTTCTCCTTCCATTTCATGACTCTTCCCTTCTCCCTTCCTCCCTTCCTTTCCTTCTTATTTCTTATTTCCTTCCTTCCCCCTATTCATGGATGTCTTTCTTCCACCTTTACTTCTTATCTGTTCTTTCTCCCTCCTTCTTTCCTCCACATTTTCTCTTCTCCTTTTCCTTCTCTCAAAATTCTCTTCAGCCTCCCATTTCTCATCTTTCTTTTTATGGACTGTCTTATCTATTATATATACGGTCTATTTTTCTCCCTCTTTCTTCCTCCCATCTTTCGTCGTTGCTATCGTTTTTTTGTCTCGTCTTTTTCTTCTTTTTATCACCTCCTTCTCCTCCTCCTTCTTCTTCTCCATCTCCTCCTCACATCATCATCATCATTGCCTTCATCATCGGCCACACTTTCATCCACTTTTTCCTCTTCGTTTGCTTTGTCTGTCTCATTTTTCCTCCTCCTCCTCCTCCTCCTCCTCCTCCTCCTCCTCCTCCTCCTCCTGCATCTGTCACCCATGCCAAAAACCGCAACGAGGGAAATATAAGGAGAGAGAGAGAGAGAGAGAGAGAGAGAGAGAGAGAGAGAGAGAGAGAGAGAGAGAGAGAGAGAGAGAGAGAGAGAGGGGGGGAGAGGGGCTGATGTGTATATCCGTTATTAAAATGTCTATTCGTTTCACAGAGATTATCAAATTAGCAATACTTAGGATCCCCTCGTCAGGTTTATTCAATAGTATCTTGTTCCTTTCACTTCCCTTCCCCTTCAATTCCCTTTTCTTCTCTATTTTTTTCGTTTCTCTTCCTTCTCTTCTCTCCCCTTTCCTTTCTTTCTCTTTCCTCTCCTTTTCTTTTCATTTTCTTTCCTTTTCTTTCTTTCTCTTTTCTTACTTTTCTATTCTTTCCTTTCCTTCGCCTTTCCTTTCCTTTTATTCCTCTTTCCTTACCTTCTTCCTTTCCTTCTCTTCTCTTCAGCTCTCTTTATCTTCCTTTCCTTCTCTTCCCTTGTCTTCTCTATCCTTCCCTTCCCTTCTCTTCCCTTTTACTTTACATCACCACCATTCTTCTATTTTCTTCCCTTTCCTTCCCATTCCCTCTCTTCCCATTTCTTTTCTTTAACCTTCTTTCTTCCGTGTTCTTTTCTTTCACTTTTCATATATTTCCTTTCCTTAAACTTTCGTTCCATTTCCTTAACCCTTTAATTTTCCTTTACTTTTCTTTCTGCTCCTTGTCTCCCTATCCTTTCCCTTCCCTTCTCTTCCCCTCCCTTCCCATCTCTTCCCTTCCCTTCCCTTCCCTTCCCTTCCCTTCCCTTCTCTTCTCTTCCCTCGAACCTCCCTCATTGTAACATCCATCAAACACTTATCTCTATAATACCCGTAAGATTTCTACCCCTCCTTCACCTACACCCGTTAAATTTCTACCCTTTCTCTCACCAACACTCATTGCAGCACTGTGTAACCTTCATGCTGTTGTGAAATTCTGTAAAAGTTATCAAATGAGACTCGGCTCTTTTCTCCCTCATGGTTTTCTTTTTTCCTCCTTTTTTTTCTCAGTTTCCCTCGTTCTTTTCTCTTCTGTTCCCTTTATCACCTTATTCTGTCTCTGTTCTTCATTTTGTTTGTCTTGAGTCTCCCTTTCAATTCCCTGGTTTTCTATGATTTGTTTTGTTTGCTTTGGTTTGGTCGTGTGTTAATTAATCGAGATCTGGCTGGCTGATTGATTTGTGATGCGTCTTTGTTTTAGTATTAACTTCTGCCACCCTCTTTTGTTTTGTATGTGTGTTTTGTGTCTGTCTGTCTCTCTGTTTGTTTTTGTTTGTTTTTCTGTTTGTTTCTCTGTCTTTGTCTGTCTGTCCCTGTGTCCCAGTCTCTTCCTCCTCCTCCTCCTCCTCCTCCTCCTTTTTCTTTCCCATATCATTTATTTATTCAGATTTATTGCTTTATTCATTTTCCTTTGTTTTGTGTTTTTTCTTTAGTATTTCTGGGATTTTTTTTCTCTCTCTCTCTCTCTCTCTCTCTCTCTCTCTCTCTCTCTCTCTCTCTCTCTCTCTCTCTCTCTCTCTCTCTCTCTCTCTCTCTCTCTCTGCCTTTTTTTCTCTCTTCCTGTCATTTCCTTTTCCTGCTCTCTCCTTTTTTTCCCTCTGTTTTTATCTCTCTGCCATTTTTCCTTCTATCTTCACTTCTTTCCTCCGTCTACCTTCAATTCAGCACTTTACTTTTTTCCCTTTCTTTCTTTCTTTCCTATTTTTTGTTTTATTCCTTCTTTCCAAACGTCGCTTGTACCTCCTAAAATATTTTCCTCCATCTCTTATTTTCCTTTCTGTTCCTTGTTTCCCTGTTTCCTCCTCCCCATTTTCTTTTTTCTTTTCTTCTTCCCCCTTCTCTTTCTAGCTTCTCTTTTTTCTTTCTTTTTCATTCGTATTTTTCGTTTTCTTTCATTTTGTTAATTTTTATTTTCTGTATGTATCTTTCGTCTCATTTGCTT
>NC_087153.1:36983021-37003021 GCF_035594125.1 Scylla paramamosain | reverse complement strand
GACTCTGCATAATTCGAAAGACAAAAGAAAAAGGGGTTAAACACACACACACACACACACACACACACACACACACACACACACACACACACACACACACACACACACACACACACACACACACACACACAGTTACTCTCTCAATTCTAATAAGGAAGAATGACACTGTAAGAGAGAGAGAGAGAGAGAGAGAGAGAGAGAGAGAGAGAGAGAGAGAGAGAGAGAGAGAGAGAGAGAGAGAGAGAGAGAGAGAGAGAGACTCAAGGTAATGAAGCTCTACAGGCATGAGTAATGAGGTCTTAAAGAATATATGGAGTAGCTGCCTTGGCTTGTATCAATATTTGGACAGGTGCAGTGCTTGGAGGAAGAAGTAAGGAGAGAGAGAGGGGGAGAGAGAGAGGGAGGGAGGGGGGAGAGAGGGATTGGAATATCGCAGGAATGAAGAGGAGGAGGAGAAAAGAGACAGGTGAAGAAGGGAAGAGGACTGGAATGTGATGATAAAACTGGGAAGTTTTAGAACAGGAGAGAAAGGTTGAGACGAGAGAAGGGAAGGAGAGAAGGTGAGAAGGGATGGTGTAAGGAATATGGAGAAAGTAAAGGGAGAGTAGTTATGAAAGAAAGGGGAGGAGAGATGATGAAGGTAGAGATAGTGAAAAGAGAATAAGAAAGGAGAAAGAGAGAAGGGATAGGAAGGGGAGTGAAGGAGGGAAGATGAATGGGAAGAAAAGGGAAGTAAAAGAAATGCTAACTTAGAAAATGAGGAAGGAAATGAAAGGGGAATAAAAAAAAATAGGAAAATAGATGGGGAGGATGGGAAGGAATTGGAATGATGATAGATGAAATGGAAGAATAAAAAAAAAGAAAGAAAAGAGGATAGGTAGAAAGAGAAAAAGTGATTAAGTAGATGAAATATTAAATAAAATAAGAAAAAAATAGACAAAAAAATATATAAATGCATTCAGAGAGAGAGAGAGAGAGAGAGCGAGAGAGAGAGAGAGAGAGAGAGAGAGAGAGAGAGAGAGAGAGAGAGAGAGAGAGAGAGAGTTTACAAGCAGGCCGTGTCAAGGTGATGGAAGGGAGTCCGATAAAAGTTATCTTGTGCTCTGAAAATTGCAATTCTGTTTACTTCGCATTTAAATATTTAGTTCATTCCTAAAAAAAAAAAAAAAAAAATCTCTTCATCGTTCTCTTCCCTATTTCTGAGCCTTGTCCTCCTTCCTTTTCGTCTTCGTCCTTATGTTTGCTGTCGTCGTCGTTTTTGTCATTGCCCTCCTCCTCCTCCTCCTCTTCCTCCTCCTCCTCCTCCTCCTCCTCCTCCTCGGCTATTCCTCTGCTTTATTCTATTTTGTCTTGTCATTTAGATCAATAGTAACAAATTTCCCGGCGTCTGTTTCTATTACTAGGTATTCCTCCTCCTCCTCCTCCTCCTCCTCCTCCTCCTCCTCCTCCTCCTCCTCCTCCTCCTCCTCCTCCTCCTCCTCCTCCTCCTCCTCCTTTTCCTCCTCCTCCTCCTCTTCTTTCTACATGCTGGTTTTATTCTACTACTACTACTACTACTACTACTACTACTACTACTACTACTACTACTACTTCTACCAACGCAGTTGTTACACATATCATACCGTATTACTTATAATTCTTTCTCCCGTTACCAAACCTATCTAAATAGCAGCAGGAATACAAAGAAAATAATAATAATACCTTAGAATACATCAGAGTAATTCAGCCTTGCGTTACTGTCTTTATCACTGTCATTGTCTTTTATCACCGTCTCTGTCTCTGTCTCACCATTGATTCGCATCGACTCAGGGCCTCTGGTCGAAGTAATGAATGGCCATGAAGGGGAGACAGCTATACTCGTGACATTGTGTAGTCTATATTCTGAAACACCACTGCGGCTCACCACCACTACTTTCAAAGGGGTCCAGGTGAAGTTACACGGGTTTTTCGAGGTATTTTTACGGGTCTAGTGATGTATTAACCCTTTCACTGGTATTAAGCATATCTTTCCCTAATCAATTAATATTCTGGGACATTTCTTCTCGTTCTACAGACACTTTCAAACATTAGACAGGCTAAAAATGTCTGTTTATTTTTTTAATCCGTCTTTCTTATAAGTGGTATTAGTGCTGTGAATTGCTGCATTTCGTAGTGGAAGGGTTAGCAAGACTTCTGCATTATCAACAGCAGGAACAATCTTAAGAACCCGGCTTATCATCTCTGTGAACTTTGAAAATATTTGTGATGAGAGAGCAGTGTTTTAGAGTATGGGTCTAGGAGTGAGGGAGCGTGAAGGTTTATTTCTGAGCGGGAAGTGCTGTCACCTTTATCATCTATCCATTTGTATTATTTCATTTGTCAGTGAGGCAGGTCAGAGGCATAGGGGCAGGGTAAAAAGATTGCTACATTTACGGTTCACACATAGTAAAGGGAAATGTTGGCTGATTTTGTTCCCTTACGTTGTTTGTATGTATTTGTTCGTTGTGGCTCGGGAAGAGATGTTTTTATTTATTGCATTGTGTATAGAACAATTGTGCACTGGCATAGTCATCTTTATCAGGTGCTTGGATGTGTATTTTTTAGTTAGGGATGAAATTGTATATTTTATTTTCAGTTACTGTAGTGTGTATTGATTAATTGACTTCATATGTGTAGAGTCACCTTTATTATTAAGCGCTGGTCTAAATACATATTGGCAAATCTTTCATTATTCAGTTACCTATTCTTTTATTTTTCATGTAGTTCTTATGTGTTGCTTAGTTTTGGGCCGGAATGTGATGATAAATACTTTTTGTTTAATTGATTGTGCTCTGGAGTATTCACCTTTAATATCAAGCTACCTATTTCTCTATTTTTAACCTCGTTGTTTTGTATTAGTTTTGAACAGAGCGGTGGTGCTGTGTTTAGTTACTGGTAGTTATTGAAGTGTTTATTGGGCCTTTCATTGATTCTCGCGTCCTCATATCGCGCCGTTAATCAAAGCAGGTGAGTGGCAGGTAAGGTCAGACTGCTGGACTGTGGTGTTTAGTAAAGTAAGGTTTGGAGTGGTTGACGCTATGAAATGATTACGTCTGTGAACTGTAAACACACACACACACACACACACACACACACACACACACACACACACACACACACACACACACACACAAACGCACACACGCTTCTGGAGTTCTTCTTTCCTGTCTATCTTTCCTCCTGCATACAACTTGAACTATTTCAGAAGAGAAGTATCAAGACACCTCAGAATCTCAATTACTTAAATTTTATTCTCCTATTTTTTTCTTTTTCTTTTCCTTTGTGAGGGATGGGGATTAGAAGCTGAGTTTTTTGTTTATTTATTTATTTTTTTCCCATTGGCCAGTCTTCATGACATTACTAGAGGTGGAGGGGAGGAGGAGAGGGGGAGGATGCAATGCCAGGCTGACTCTAGTGAAATTAAAATTCTCGACAAGCTGATTTCTGTCCGTGTGCGTGATTCTGGCGAGCTGCATTTGAATATTGTTGTAAATTTGGTATGGATGCCGCGCTGGGTCACCGTGTGTGTGTGTGTGTGTGTGTGTGTGTGTGTGTGTGTGTGTGTGTGGATGGGAGCGGATACTGTGCATATTTTAAAATTGTTTCAGTGCGGTGTGTATTTCGTGTGGTCATATATTTTAGCTACAGAATAACATATAAAAGACAATAATCCCTGTCTGTTTACGCAACACACACACACACACACACACACACACACACACACACACACACACACACACACACCTAGCAAGAAACATATACATTGCTTATATATTTTCTTTATAGTCGTTAGGGTGTCACGATAAATTGCGTAAAAAAACTCAAAACGAAATTCCATAAAGTGTGTGTGTGTGTGTGTGTGTGTGTGTGTGTGTGTGTGTGTGTGTGTGTGTGTCGTACAGTACCCACTTAATAACCCACGTTCTTAAGTGGTCCTGTCTCGCCTTTCATCTTTGTTACACGTTTTAGAACAAGTTTCCTCCATCCCAGCTGCCACTCTCAACCCTCCACTCCTCCCTCCTTTCCTTCTCTCCCTCCTCTTCCTTCTTTTCCTCCTTCCTTCTTTTCCTCCTTCCTTCTTTTCCTCTTTCGTTCTCTTTCTTCCTTTTCTTTCTCCTCTTTTGACCTGCTTATCTATCTGCTTTTACCCTTTTTTTCTCGGCCTTCCTGATTCCTTTGTCCTATTAGTTACCATTCCTATCTCTGTCTCTATTTCCTCTCTTTCCTCTCTTTCCTCTCCTTCCTATTCGTCATTTCTTGATATTCTGCAATTTTTCTCTTTTCTCATTTCTCTTTCATTGCTCCTCTATTCTCTTTTGTCTTTTGATTCTGATTTATCTTTTCTTCCCTCTTTCCTTTTCTTCTTTTTCTGCATCTAACTTCACTTTCATCCTAGTTTTACTCTTTTCTTGTTTTTCTTTTATGTATTTTTTTTTATCTTCTCCTCTTTTCATTTCTGTCTATTGAATATTATTTTTCTTCCCTTTTCTCTTTATTTATTTTCTTCTTCACTTTTCCTATTTCCATCTATCTCTTATTACGTATTCCTCGTTCATCTTTATTTTCTTCCTCTCTTCTTGTTTTATTTTTTTGTCTATTCTCCTTTTCCTCTTGCTGACGTTTCCTTAGTTATCATATCTTCTCTTTCCTGATCTTTCTTTCTGCTCTTCATTATCCTCTCTCTCTTTTCCCTCCTGTTCCTTTTCTTTCCTTTACTCTCACTCGTATTCTCTACTTTCATTCTCCTCCATTCCTCATCCTTTCCCCCTGTTCTTCATTATCTTTCCTTTTTTTCTTATTCCCTTATTCCTTTCTCCTTTCCTCCTCTCGCCCCTCTCCTCTCTCCATTAACTTCCCTTTTTTCCCTATTATCTCATTCCTTTCTCTTCCATTCCTCGATCCTCCCCTCGTTCTTCATTATCGTTCCTTTTTTTTTACTCCCTCATTCCTTCCTCCTTTCCTCCTCTCGCCCGCTCTTCCCTTTCCCTCAGGTAAAACTCCGTGGGTCAGGTGAGGCAGATAACCCTTTCCGTGTTGCTTTCCCACCTCTAGGCTCTCCATTATTGTGCTGCTAAGTGGGTCAGGTGATGAGAATGTCCCTGTGTGTAGTTTACCTGGGAGTGTGTATACCTGTCTCTGTCTTCCTGGCTTACCCTGTCGTGCCTCAGTCATGCTGTCTTGATGTTCCCGTCTCGATTTTCCTGTTTTAACGTTACTTCCTGTTTCAGCCTGTTTGCCTCGACCTTTCTTGCATCTTGTCGTCGTCCTTTTTTTTTTCGACCTTTTTTCCTTGACGTTCCTTACTCGACCGTACTCCTCCGATCTTTTTTTTTTTGCATTAACTTTCTCTTCTCGACCTTTCTTCTCTTCTCGACCTTCCTGCCTGACTCATCGTTCTCTCTTTGGCCTTCGTCTACCTCCTTACTCACCGTCATTTTTTTTTTCATTATGCTATTTTTGAAGCGCTTACTTTTATCGGTCTATTTATGACACTAAGTGGCCGTCTGACTGACACATACGTTCTGACTGGCGTACATAACACACACACACACACACACACACACACACACACACACACACACACACACACACACATACATACACGTATAAATGACTAAGGGCGCGGTTACCTAAGACGTGTTACCTTGGCTTAATCCCCTTGTTGCCTGATTAACCTTCAGCTGAACTCCAGAGCGAGGCGAGGCGGAGGAGCAAGGCGAGGCGAGGCAAGGCAAGGCGAAACGAAGGGGCGAGGCGAGAGGTGCAATGGTGCGTGTGGGTGTGTTGGGTGTGCTAATACGGCCTGGGAAGGATAATGAGAAGGCGTATGAATAAAAATGTAACTTTAATCCTTCCGTGGAACATGATAAGGTCTGGGAATGCATGTTTGTTTATTTTGTTTTTCATCCTATCACCTTTAACTTTTTCCTGTCATTCTGTCATAAGGAATCGCTAAACTTTTGACTAATTTTCACACTCATTCAATACAAAGCGTCATCCTCTTACACATTTTTTCTCCCTCGCATGTTGATTCATGCGGGCCATTCATCACGGAGATAAGGAGGACGAGGAGACCAGTTAAAGAACACAAAAGATGATGGAAGCTCAGAGAGAGAGAGAGAGAGAGAGAGAGAGAGAGAGAGAGAGAGAGGGGGGGGGGTTGAATATCTAGGAGCAAGGGAAGGGAAGTAAGGGAGAAGGGGAGATAGACAAGGAAAGTTAAGGAGTGTGACTCAGAGAAGGGCAGCCAAAGGCGTGTCTGAGAGATGAAACTAACTTGGCTCTCTCTCTCTCTCTCTGTCTGTCTCTCTCTCTCTGTCTCTCTCTCTCTCTCTCTCTCTCTCTCTCTCTCTCTCTCTCTCTCAGGCCACAGAGATCATCAGCCGAATTCTCGATCGTTTTATTTTCTTAATAACGTAGGAACCTCGTTAATCTGTCACTAGAACCATAAAAAAAAACACAAAACCCTGTAACTTCAACAAGACCCTTCTGAAACTAGTGAAGGTGAAGCGCAGAGGTGGTTTAGCATATGTCTTTATTAGTGCGAAAGCGTGTGCGTAGCGAGACGAAGAGGACGCTTGAGTGGGTAGGGGGAAGGAAGACTCCCTTAGATGACAGCTGTGTGATAGGCGCTTTGCGTGAGGTTACATTACACGCGTGGCGGATCAGACGGGAGTAGAGGCGGTGAGGGTGACGGTGATGGCGTGTAGAGTGGCCTAAGGGTGACTGTATGTGATGAGAAGCGTGTATAGACGTGATATCGTGGTGGGGTGGAATTAAGTAATGTCACGCTAACCTGTGCTATTTCTCCTTAATTTTTAATCCTGTGATATGGCAGAAAAAAAAAAGTTCATGTTTTCAAAGGATACGCAAATCAGAGGAGGAACCTTTGAGGGACAGCGGGTATAGACGTAGTGTTGTGATGGAGAGGCGTTAAGTAATTTGTCACGTTCATTTCTACTATGAATTTTACTCTCAATTTTTAGTCTTGATATAGCAAAAAAAAAAAAAAAAAAAAAAGTTACGAGTATTTAGCACGTTATCAAAGGAGATTGTCAGATCAGAGGAGTAATGTATGAGGAACAGCGTGTATAGACGTGGTGGTGCGGTGGTGGGGAGGAGTTAAGTAATCAAACACGTTCCTTTCTAATATTTACCCATCAATACCAAGTTCTGTGAGGTAGCAAAGTTAATCAGCTCTCACGTTTTTGAATAGAGATTGTGAGGGTTTCAATGAGGGGAAATGCTAATCACAGCGGTGTCGTGGTGGTCAGAGGGCAAGTGTCTTTTCAGTCACTACTGTTTAGCATTTTCTTTAATTCTAAATCTTATAATATGCTGAAAACTTATGCTGTAACGTTTCATCACTCCCTCATCCCTTTGTTTCTCCACACCTTCACCTTTTAACACTGCTTTCCTCTAACATTCCCATTCTTTCTCTTCGCCACTCGATCTCTATCTCACATTACCTCTGCTCCCTCACCTTTAGCCCTCCCGTTCCTGGGGCTCCCTAACTCACACTCCCTCCTCCAATACCTCCCTCCCTCACATACACTTCCTTAATCACCCATCATTTAGCTCTCTCATCCCTAGAAGACTTGAAAAATCAGATGAATCATTATTGAGGAAAATGCTCATTGAGGTGTTGCGGTTGTCAGAAGTCGTGCAATTAGTCACGTTCACTTCTACTGTGTTTCTTATTTTTCCTGAATTGCAACTAATGTGATGTGCTGAAAATCTGACAGTTCTCACGTTTCTGAGAGGAGAGTGTGAGAAAATCAGAGGACATGAGATTAACCTGTCACTCACTTGTATTTTTTCCTTTTTAGCATTTTCTCTCAGTTTAAAATCCTAAAATATAATGAAAATCTATAACTTCTCACGTTTTGAAAGGAGAGAAATAGACGAACTCTAAAAGCAATTAAAGTGAGCACAGGAAAACTAGACAGACGCTAAGATCAACGGAAATGAGCGTAGGAAAACTAGACGAATGCTGAAAACAATTTAGATGAACATAGAAAAAACTAGGAAAACGCAAAAAAAGAAGAAAAAAAAATGAAGTGAGCATAGGAAAAAAAAAAAAGCTAAACAGTACAAATGAGAGTGTACTTATTACTCTACTACTGCCCGTGACTGTACGTAGCTTAGAGAATTACAACGGAGGCTCAGGTACTGGCGAGGTTGTGGTGGTGGTGGTGGTGGGACGTGAGGGAGTGTGGAGCCCCAGTCATCACACAGCGGCAGCCTCGTCTCGGTGGTAACATTTGCTATTCTAAGACACTCACGACTGATGCAAGGGATAAGTGAGTTACCTGCAGGAGGAGGAGGAGGAGGAGGAAGAGGAAGAGGAAGAAGAGGTGGTGGATTAAAGAAATGAGGAATAAAAAACAAACAATGAACGAGGGAAGATGATGAAAGTATAGTAAGCAATAATAGATGCAGGGAGACGATAAGGAGGAAGAGAAGGATGAGTTGGATTAGAAGAATGAGGAATAGAAAGAGACACTATCTGAGAGAGAGATTGGATGAATGGAAGATAAGAAGCAAGGGAAAGGAGAAGTAGAAGTAGTACTAGAAGGAGGAGCAGAAGGAGAACAAAGGAAGGAGAAGAACGGAACCGCAACGAGGAGGTGGAAGTGGCAGGTGAGACGGGAAAAGATGCGTTAGGAAAGAGGAAGAGGAAGACGGATAATCACATCACCCGACTCTCGTCCCTCTCGATGAAAACAAGATACTGAAGCGATACCTGGAAATAACTAGGTCTAGATGACACACACACACACACACACACACACACACACACACACACACACACACACACACACACACACACACACACACACACATACACACTCAGTCATAAGTCGCTATCAGTTATTTATGTGATATTGTCTGTAACATAAGACATACCATTGCTGGGAGAACACGATATAATGTAAACGGAATGTTGAGAAAGTGTATTTGGTGCCAGAAGGTAAACTTGAGTGTGAGGTAAGGAAGGGAAGTGAGACTTTGTTGAAGAGAGACGTTTCAAGGCGTACTTTTTTTTTTAATTGATTGTTTAAGGATTTTTTAACTTTTTTTTTTTTTTTTTTTTTAGGAGTGTTTATCATACCTTTTCCGAGAATGATATTGCTTTTAGTCTACTTTCCATGTGCATGAAAAGAAAATAGTGTTCTTTTTATAATCCTTGGCCAGAGCATTACATGAAAAAAAGATGTTCAGTACGTGTAGCCAGCAGATTAATATCACCCTTGCTGAATCTATTAAAACCATAAAAAGAAACATTATTATCATTGTCAGCAGCATCATCACAATTGTCAGTTTGATTTAATTGCTGGAAACATTTATCCTCCAGTTTCCTCCTCTTATCTACGCCGAAAAATTTCTCTTCCATAGCACCGTAGCAAAATTTCATACTTCATCTCTCCTTCGTGTTCTGAGTCTGCCCTGAAGATGGTAGAGTCGTACACTGAGAAAAGAACAATCGTACACAAAGTTATTGAAGAGGAGGAAGTAATCACGAAAAATGTCAAACTTCAGAGATACGGCGATGGAAAGAATCAGCCCTTGAGATTGTAAGAGAGACTGTAAAGGAACCACAGACTTGTTTGAGGCAGTCGAGTTTGTACTGTGGTAAAATATGAGAGCCGAAAAGTTGGCTATTGGAGATAACAGTGAAGGCATCGACTGTTGGTAGAAGAGGAAGGTCGCCATAAAGTTGAAAATAATCATGAGATACATAAAAACTGGTGAAAAATCAGAATGGCTTCTCCCAGTGAGTAATGATAAGAAATGATAAAAAATGAAGACGATTTATTGATAAGAGTCTCGCTGGAAACTTTGACAAAAACTAGACTAAACTAAACTAAAATTGAGGCATTCGTCGAAAATTGAATGTTTAACAGGTGAATGCAGTCTTCATTTTGGATTGTCTTCTTTGTTTAACCTTTTCAAGTGACGTATTAGTGCCTTCTCCCATCATTGCGCTCCTGGCCAGCCTCCTTCACGCAGAAAAGTGAATAAGAATTTAAGAAAAGTCAAAAGGGAGGGATTGGAATACGAGATTACAAAGCAATACCGTAAAGAGTTCTAGAATGGCAGTAAAAAAAAAAATCTTGAAGTGAAGGATAATTGTAAGCTCTCAGGTGACCAATCATGGAACTTCAGCAGCTGACCATTACGAACTTGACCGTTAGATTAGATTACATTCCCCAGTCGAGGCTTCATCCGGGAATCAATCATGTCATATAGAGAAATCACAGGAACTGCCACATAAGATTAGCCTGTCACTCAATCCTATCTTAGTGTTTTCTCTCAATTCATGTTCCTATAATATACTGCAAATTTATTACTTCTCAGGCTTTGAAAGGGAGCAAGTGAAGATACGAGAAAAATCAAGAATGAAGCAAAACCAGACAAACGCTAAACAGTGGAAGTGGAGGTTTTCTGGCTTCTTGTAACTTTTCTCATGCGCTTATGTTCTTATGTTCCTAAGTCCGTCATGTGCAAAGGATGGCACTGTTTGTGGTCCATGTTAGAGAAGACGCATCGACATATTAAGCGAAAAAAATGCAGAAAATAGTAAAACTGAGATGCGTGACTGTACTTAATGTCAGGGAATCAGGGGCAGCAGTCTTTCCTCCTGAGAACACTAGAAAGCAGCAGCACCGTCACATGTTATTTATTGTCTTTGTTTCCGCCGCTGATTGCTCGACTTACTCCCGTCACGCCTCGCTGGGTGCGGCAGAGCACCTTTGTATTCCTACCAGGACCAATTTCCTTAGGAGATACTGACTAATACTGATATAAATGATCTTGGTAGAAATCATTAGGAATATGAAGTCTGTTTGCCATATGATAAGAACCAGGCGGGAATACGAACAGCAAACAGCCGGTGGGAGCTTCATTCAATAAGTGTTACAATATTGGCGTGTTCCCAGAAGATGACAATAAATATGAGATGGGAATTTCGAGCTGTAAAAGAAATACTAAATAAGATCGACCTTTGTGCCGCTGGAGAAGATGGAGAAGTGACGATGATGATATAGAAGTGAGTAACAGGAAATGATGAAATTGACTGTGGGAGTTGATGTGTATCACAAATAAACACACTCATATGAAGAAGCCACAATCTGACCTTGCTATAAGTAAGAGGAAGGAAAAATATCCAGAAATATAGCTTCAAAACCACAGCGAGAATGAAACTTTTTAACTGCAGCCTTGACTCCCGGAAGCAATAAACACGAGCAACTGTATGTGCTTCAAATATAGATGAATTCAGAGAAGCTTTGACGAAGCAACATTATTAGAAGGAACATAGAAAGCCTCACGTATTGCTGTAAAATTCTTGTAAACTTCAAATAACTTAGGTAATCCTGTGAAATTGAGGTAGGTGATACACACACACTCTCTCTCTCTCTCTCTCTCTCTCTCTCTCTCTCTCTCTCTCTCTCTCTCTCTCTCTCTCTCTCTCTCTCTCTCTCTCTCTCTCTCTCTCTCTTTCTCGTCCCACAAAATCACTTTCGCAAACTTAATTTCAAGGTTTACTCTCCTGTCTCTCTTTTACTCTTCCTTGCTTGCTTGCTTTCCCACACCTTTTTTCTTGTTCCTCTTTCGTATTTTCCGTTTTGTATTTTTTTTCGTAGTTATTCTCCTCCCTTGATTTTCTCCAGTCTTTTCTTTTTTTTAGGTTCTTATCTAAATTTCTTACTTGTTTGATTTATTCGCATCGTTTTTGTATGTTGACTGTTATTTCTGTTATAAATATTTTCCAATTTTTTGTTTATTTATACAATTTCCTTATTTACTTTTTATTTATTTATTTTTTCATTTCTTGACTTCCTTCGTCCGTCTGAGATTCTTTCAATATTTTTAACTTCTGGCTTGTTTTTGTTTGTTTTCTTATTATTTCTCTCTCTCTCTCTCTCTCTCTCTCTCTCTCTCTCTCTCTCTCTCTCTCTCTCTCTCTCTCTCTCTCTCTCTCTCTCTCTCTCTCTCTCTCTCTCTCTCTCTCATCTAGTCCATTCTTTTATCTTTCTTTCTCCATTTTCTATCTTATCCTAGATTTTCTGTTTTCCTTTTTTACCGTCCTCCCTTTTTTTATATCTTCTCGGCATCTGATGCTCCTTCTTCATTCTACTCTTTTCCAACTCCAACATTAATTTTCTTTATTTTCGTCTATTTCTGTCAACTTTCCTTTCTTTTTAACATGTCCTTACTTTCCTACCCTTTTCCAACTCCAAACTTTTTCATATTTTCATCCCCTTTTTGTCAACCAATCTTTTCTTTCCATGTTCTTAATTTTCTAACCTTTTTTTTTTTCCTGGCATTTCTTTTCTAAATCTTACTTTTTACCTCGCGTTTTCCTGCCATCGCTTCTTGTTTATCCTCGCTGCCTCCTTCAGCCTCCCTGCTCCTGCCACCTCGCCTTTCTCCACGGTGGGTAACAAGGTCCAGGGGAGAGATGTGGCTGAGATAAGGCACCTACCACCTGTTGATTGCCGCTAGGAGGACGTGAGAAGCGTGCTGTTTGTCTGTTACTCTGAACCGTATTCTGAATCATTATCTCACCACACCTTCACTACATTCAGAAGGCTCCTGTTGATGTAGCATTGTTTTTTTTAAGAGTGTTTTTTATAGTTCTAGTGACAGGTTGATAAGATTTCTACATTATTAACTAGGGAATTACTCTTGAGAACACGGCTAATAATTTCTGTGGCCTTTGAGAATTAGTGGTGGTAAGATAACAAAGAGTTCTGGCTACGGGTCTCTTTCTCTCTCTTTTCTCTCTTGTATCGTCAGGAGGGAGTTTCATTATTATCCTGTTTTTTTTTCTGTGACAGCTTTCCATGAGGGCACACCATTACCTCGCCACAATTGTCTTCATTATGCTGTTATACCTTTGTGTGTGTGTTTGTGTGTGTGTGTGTGTGTGTGTGTGTGTGTGTGTGTGTGTGTGTGTGTGTGTGTGTGTGTGTGTGTGTGTGTGTCTGTGTGTTTCTCTCTTTTTTCGTGTTTCTGTCTAGATTGCTTGTTCTTTCTCCTTTTGTTTGTCTATATTTGGTGTTCTGTTCGTGTTAACGTGTGTGTGTGTGTGTGTGTGTGTGTGTGTGTGTGTGTGTGTGTGTGTGTGTGTGTGTGTGTGTGTGTGTGTGTGTGTTTGGTTACTTGTGCTGTTTCATTCTCTCTCTCTCTCTCTCTCTCTCTCTCTCTCTCTCTCTCTCTCTCTCTCTCTCTCTCTCTCTCTCTCTCTCTCTCTCTCTCTCTCTCTCTCTCTCTCCATCACCCAAAGTTTGTCACCTGAACGCATTTTTCTTCATCTTCCTTCACTTCACTTCGCCTAGTTAAGAATTTTTTTTTTCCGGTTTTTTGTCCCTCGCGTGTTGCTTTGATTTCTCCTGTTTCCCGTCATTGTTGTCTTCCTTTTATCGTCATCCTCTTCCTTTTCCTCTCATTTTTCATCTTATTTTTCTCATTTTTACTTTTTTTTATCTTTTTCCTTTTCTTTTTTGTCTTTTTTCCTCCTCCTCCGTCCTCTCCATTGATTTCTCCTCTTTTCCGTCGTTATCTTCGTCGCCGTTGTTGTCCTTCTTTTCTTTTATCCTTGTCCTCTTCTTTTCCTCCTTCCCTTCATTTTTCTCCTATTCTACTTTTTCCTCCTCCTTTTTTTTTTTTTTTTTTTTTTTTCCTTCCTGCTCTTCCTCCTCCTCCTTTTCCTCCTCCTCCACCCTCACGATTTGTTTGCTTCTCTGTGGTATTATCGTTGCTATTGCCATCCTCCTCCTTCCTCCCCACTTCCTCCACCTGCTTCTCCTTTCCTTCCCATTTCCTCCTCCTCCTCTTCCTGGAACTCACGCAACGAGGAATCAAGCAGAAGGACACATAAGAAGAGGTTTAGCATGAAGTCATTTGCTCATCGGAGTCATCATTGGTTGGATTTACCTTCCGCTTTGTCTCTCAGCACACTCGAGGGGTGATATCAGATCCACCCTCATCCACGCACTCTGCTAAGCCAACTGCTGCGTGATCTTTTTGTAAGCTATCAGAGTACAAGAGGATGAGAATTTTATATACCTATGATTGTAAATGGTAAGATGCAACTCAAGGAAAGTTTATGTATAGTTTTTTATTTATTTATTTATTTATTTATTTATTTATTCAGGAGAACGTGCATTGTGAGACTTTTCTTTCTTCGTATTTGGATTGTAAGACGTTATATACCTAAGAGAAAGTTTAGATGTACTTTTTATTTATTTATCTACTTTTTTTTTCAGAATGTGCATTGTGTTTCTTTGAGTGTAGATTATTATTATTATCATTTATTTTTTTCTTTGGTTTACGGCTTGGTGGTGTGTGGGAGGCTGTAAAGGGTACTGTGTGCTATCAATGAGCAGAGCTTTTAAAATGTAAGCCGTGAATTTTTCTGAAGCTTTTGTAGCCTTTGATGAATATTCATAACTCGGGAGAAACATGTGTAGGTTCAGAAACGAGAGTTATGGAAGAAAGAAGTCAAGGCTCTGCAGGGAGGAAGAATATTCTGTTAGAGTTAGCTAGAGATCCGCAGGGGAGAGGAGAATGGGAAGAGGGAAGGAGAGTGGGAGGGAGAGTTGCTTTAACACAGGAGGGACAGGGAAAATTTTATGCAAGTAGAGAGAGGGAGAGAGTGAGAGATGTGGTTCTGTTGATAGTTAATGGCTGTAGGGCAGTTGGGAGGAGTTCACAGAGGGAAGGGATACTTTTGCTGCACCAGAAAATGTTTGCATTGTGTGGTATTCAACTTTCCTCTGCTGCAACATTTCACATTGTCCACTAAGGTAATTAAAAATACGAGGAACATTCCAAGAACTCTGGTGAAGTATTTGCTGTGCGTGAGTGTGCTGTATTGTTTTGCCAGCCGTGCATAGAGAGAGAGAGAGAGAGAGAGAGAGAGAGAGAGAGAGAGAGAGAGAGAGAGAGAGAGAGAGAGAGAGAGAGAGAGAGAGAGAGAGAGAGAGAGAGAGAGAGAGAGAGAGAGAGAATGAAAATGAAAATGAGAGTCAGTCTTTATTTTCATCAGCTTTATACTGAATGCGAATGAACAATGTCAAAATGTATATAAAACTTTGATAAATTGTTTGTGTTGGACGATATTGCTTTACCTGTTGGCTTTATTAAGAGAAATCCGGTCTTTATTTTCATTGACTTCATACGGAATAAGAAAAAAAGAAAAGTTAGATAAAATGTGAAGAAAACTCTGATAAACTGTTTACTTTGGACGATTATGTTTATTGTTTTATCTGTTGGCTTTATAAAGAGAGAATCGTCCTTGACTTTTTCACTAACTTGTTATAGAATGAAATAAAGCTAAACACGACCAAAACTCATAAACTGTTTGCTCTTTATGATGATGTACATTGTTTTGCTTTATCTCTCAGCTTTATAAAGAGAGTATCGTCCTTTACTTTCCCTAACTTGATATAGAATACGAAAAAAAAATATATAAATAAATAAATAAAAGCTACACGTGATAAAATCTCTATTAAACTGTTTGCTCTTGACGATTATATACAATGGGGGGTCTTAACTTTCACTAACTTGATATAGAATGCGAAAAAAGAAAAGCTACATTCGACAAAATCTCTCATAAGCTGTTTGACGATTATTTACAATGGCGGGGTGTCTAAAAGCGTGTCTCGTGAAAATTGTAGCAGCATTCAGGCGACAGAATAAACATGTGGTACTAGTATGTTCCTTAGTACATCAAACGCACGATTGGCAGCACTGACTTGAGTAGAATCCTTAATAACGGAGATAAAACCAATACGTTAAAGTCGATTCTTGCCAGTGTTAGGGTAGCTGCTTCACTTTCACTGTCCCCGCCATATTCCCCGTATTTGAATGGTTTGTATGGCTGGTTTTCAGACAGATACATGTTTCATATCTATCTAACCCTTTGAGTACCACGATTTTAGCTCAGTTTTTACTCCGGATGCCATTACAAACGTGTATTGATTTTTTAAGGTGATTTTCTTGTAATGAAGGTACCAAAGATTACCTCTAGCAACCCATCAGCCAGCATTATATCTCCGTCTGCACCTTTCCTGATTAATAATTGGTGAGTTTGTGAAACTTAGAAAGTGTCTTTGGCAGGGGAGTGATAGTTTGAACAGTGGGGTGGTTAGGACCTGTTGCGTGGGGGTGTTTCTTAACTACTATTACTCCTTTCGGCTGCTCCCATTACGGTTCACCACAGCGGTCATCGTTCTCCAATACTGTCGGTCTCCTGTGCCTTCCTCTGTCACACCCACCGCTTGCATGTCATCTTTCACTGCATCCATCTCTTTGATCTTTCTCTCTTCCTTCTGCCGGGTAGTCCATTTGCTGCATCCTTCTTGGTAATGTTAGTATTTAATGAAGTTCCACCCACGATTAGCATTATGTATAACACAAATAAGAGCCAAGGTTGGGGACTTCAATAGGGTAAGGTGATGGGCACTACCTCTCCTGCAGGCATAACTCGGCCGCTGAGGGATTGGAAGCCGCGACCCTCGGATTACGAGTCTAAAAACTGAGCTTTCCCCGCCCTCAATCGATCCTTTAGCTTGATGCCCTCTGCTTACCCGTGGCTTTTTTGGGGAGTCTATATCTTAGTCCGGTATCACGGTGTAAATAGCCCGAACTGACGTGTTATTTGCTGCGGTTTTACTGATTAAGGTTTGTATCATATCGCAAACAAAGCCGTGGGGTTATTATGAACTCTTATAGGAACAATGACAAATGAAGCTTAAGGATTCCACGCCTGCCAGCCACGATGTTATGGCAGTGGACGCGCTTTCATAAGGATTCAGGCATTTAATTTATTCATCGCGACACGACTTTATAGAAACGCATTGTACATTATTTTATTACCATTAGCTGTTGTTGATGGCTTTACAAAGAGAGAGTAAAGAGAGAATCGACCCTTTATATTCAGGACCTTGACGCAGCATGCAAACACAATCCCTGCCTGGACGTCCCGCAGCGGCGCCGTGATGGCAGCGCGGCGAGGCAATTGTTATGAACGTGCTGCTGTTGTGTGTCCATGAGAATTTATTTTATTACACCAACGCATGTAACCGACGCAGCAAATACTATTTTTTATTCATTTTTTATTTTTGTGAGTTTGCCTTTGGTGTGCCTTCAGTGTTGAGGTTTATTTATTTAATTTTTTTGCAGGAAACTGTGAAGGGAGTTTGGCTTTCCCTCCCTTACTCCCTTCGCGGCAGACCTCACCAGGTATCAATAAGGCCAAGAAGGAAGAGTGTCACTGAGAGAAAGAAAACGTAATAAGGACATGAGAATGATGGCAGAAGTAATATCAATCGTGCAGGAGGTGAGAGGAGCAGCTTGAAGGGGCATGGACATGTGGCCAGGAGGGAAGAGGATGACCCTGTGAAGGTGACATGGGGGAGCCAGGTGGAGGGACAGGAACAAAGGAAAGACAGAGGCTTAGATGGAGAGGTGGAATTCAGAGAGGTATGAGACAGCTGGACCTGGAGAAAGAGGACACACAAGACAGAAGATACTGGCGGGACCATATAAGACCGGACGACCTTACTAGGGATTAATAAAGCAAAGAAGAAGAAGAAGAAGAAAAAAAGAAAAAAATACTGATATAAGTGTTGTTTTAATGTTTGCATAAAGTATCTGAGGCCTTGTGGTGGAGGTACAAAGGGAGGGAATCACGGAAGATGGAAGGGAAATCTCTTCCTGCTTCTGTATTTCCTTCTGCCTTTGATTTGAACTGTATGAAGAGGGAGACTTTAAGACGCTTATCATTAAATTTTGATAACCATTTTGACTTCACTCTTTGGTGACTAGTACCTTCAGTGAGCCTTTTTAATAGAATTTGTGTTGCCCTAAGCCTGAGTCTCCTTATATATGAAAAAAAAAGTCATAAGGGCGCCATCTCCTGACACCAGGGAAGTGGGGAAAGAAAAAGAACAAGAACAAGAACAAAAACTCTAAAAGAAGACTTAAGATCGTGTAGCTTATCACAAACACCATCGCAAGGAATCACACATCTGCTTCTGTTTGTTCTATCTTTGTGTTCCATTATGCTTCACGCTTCTCTCAGTAAGGGTGGACACGAGAGCATCACAAAAGGGGAGCCGCCAGACACTCAGTAGGCCTACACGCTCCAGATCTGGCGGAGAAGGAGGAGGCTTCTGAGGATTGACAAGGTGTGGAAACTGCAGAACTATTGATTAACAAGTTAGGTAACCTCATTATGAGTTAACAAGCTGGATGTTACATGAAGTTCTTGTATCTATAGTTATCGCCGTCGTCATCATTATACCTCTCCTCCTCCTCCTCCTCCTCCTCCTCCTCCTCCTCCTCCTCCTACTTTAAGGGATGGTGGGTGGGGAGGAAACTTCTGTACTATCGTGTCTCTCCCACTAATAACCCACAGTAGTTACCCAAACATCCAGGCAAATACACCACGATCTGTTGCTGTTTGGACTTCCTTTGTATTTCTTTGTAATCCTCCTCCTCCATCTCCCTCCACCACCACCTCGGCCCCGTCCACCTCCTCCACCTCTCTTCTGTACCCTCCTGCTCTTCCTCCAGCTTCCACTTTTCCCCCTCCGCTCCGTCTCCTGCTGGCGGTGGTGAAGCTGCCTGTCCCTGAGTTACGTTCGCTGGGTAATGGAATTGTAGAGGTGGGCGGATTCAAGTCCCCGCGGCAGTAAGTTGGTCGCGGGCCCGGCGTGCGTGACCCCGATTCCCGCCGCCACTGCCCTTAAAAAAAAAAAAAGAAAAAAAAAAACGATCCTCGCAATATTGTACTTTTCACCCCACCTCCACCACCACCACCACCACCACCACTTCACCTTCCAGTGGTTGTGTGTCAGTACTGCTTGGGATTTAAACTGCTTGATAAAGGAGGAAGAGAGAGGAAGTGGGTGAGAGAGGAGTGAGGGAGGAGTGAGATAGGTGAGGGTGAGTACGGGTGGAGCCTTAATTAATTGCATTCCAGGTGAGGGCAGGTGAGGAGGAGGATGACAGGTAAGGAGGGGGAGAGACGGGGGAGGTAGGAAGGATGAAAGGGGAGAGAGGGAAAAAAAGGGAACAGTGAGAGAGATAGGGAGTAGGAGAGGCTGAAAGGCGAGTAGGGAGGGAGGGAAGCAGGAAACAGGGAGGTTAGGTGTTGGGACGTAGGTAGGGAGAGGAGGGAGTGGTCGGAACATGGGGCAGGTAGTCAGGTAGAAGAGGCTGAAAGTGGAGCTCCAAGACGCAAGGTACGGTGTTGTTTGGGAGGAGGTAGGGAAGAAAATAGTCGTTTGGGTACCTTAGGAAACTCATTACTAGGTTACATTCGGTTGGCAGCGGTTTTAGGAGGGATTGTATAGCTTGTTGGTAATACTGCAAGAGAGAGAGAGAGAGAGAGAGAGAGAGAGAGAGAGAGAGAGAGAGAGAGAGAGAGAGAGAGAGAGAGACTTTCAAGAATCGTTGCCATAAAGGGAATGTGGAAAGATAATGTTGAAAGTCTTCCTTCTCTCTTTATTTTTCCTTATCTTACATTCCTTCCTGATTCCCTTCCTTCCTTCACTCCTTCCTGCCTCTCTTTAATTTTTCCTCCCATTCCGTACAACTTTCCTCCTCTCACTTTTTCCTTGCCTTCTTCCATTTCTCCTTCCTTTCTTCTTTCTTTCACTGAACCTCACATTTTTTTCCTTTATGACATCGATCCTTGTAATTCTCTCTCTCTCTCTCTCTCTCTCTCTCTCTCTCTCTCTCTCTCTCTCTCTCTCTCTCTCTCTCTCTCTCTCTCTCTCTCTCTCTCTCTCTCTCTCTCTCTCTCTCTCTCTCTCTCTCTCTCTCTCTCTCTCTCAAATGGTGGCGGGCATTTCAGAAGATATAAAAAGGGATTAAATATGATGAAAAACGGTATTACTCTAAGGAGGCCTACAAATAATTAATGGCGGAAGATTGGTTAGGTCTATGGCAGTATTACTTTT
>NC_087153.1:36963021-36980521 GCF_035594125.1 Scylla paramamosain | reverse complement strand
TTTTCCCTTTTTTTTCCGACTAGAAATGCTTTTGTTTGAGGGAATAAGTTGTTTTTCTTCATCATATTTCTCCTTTTTTCCTCTCCACCGACAAGAAACCTTCCTTAGACGCGATGCCTTCTTCTCATATCGATACAAGACTGGTTTGCCTCATCCTGTGCGCTCCCCAGCCTGGCGTGCGCCTCTGTTGGCAGTGAATAATTTCCTCTTTCACACCTGATAAGAAACCGCCTTTTCTCATCACATTCCGTCCTTTTTGTATATTGATAGGCAGCCCATTTTTATCGGGCGGTGTTCTTTTCTTTGTGTAGATACCAACCCCCATTTTTTATGAGTACAGGGGTCGGGTATTATATTGAGAATTCTTTTCATCGCCTAGCGCCGCTCCTCCACTCCGCCCCTTTAAAGGAACACGCCGCCTAATGGATGAAGTGTGGGCGGCTGCGGAAGGCATCTGAGAAATGGGTGTACGTAGGTCTCTGCACGCTTCTCCACGCCCTAGACTCTTACGTAGGTCATGCGTAAGCCTCCAGTAATCCGCGGCGCCCTCTGCACAGGCACGCCGCTACTGATGTGCGTGATGTGTGTCCGTGGAAGCTGGCTGGCTTAACTTGCTTGACTCTGAGTGCTGGTGATAATGATGTAGATCCAAAAAGAAAAAAAAAACTAGGAAAAAAGAGGAAGGGAGGCAGTGAAGGAAGAAGGGAAACAGGAATATAAATAAATTACAGGCAATGATAGAGATTACACACACACACAAAGAAAAAAAAAGGAAAATTAGATAGAATGATCAGTAATTTTTTGGCGAGGCTTTGAGGAGCTACTCAGTGACTCCCTTTTTTTTTTTTTTTTTATCTTTGCTTTCTTTTTCTTTTCTTCTTTTACCCTTTAATGGTAGATGTTCTTCGCGTCTAGAAAATTCAGCTCTCGGTTTTGCCATTCATTCATTCATTCAGTCATTCATCTATTAATTAATTCATTCATTCATTCATCCATTCATTTGTATATCCATTCATTCATTCATTCAGTCATTCATTTATTCATTCGTTATTCGTTCAGTCATTGATTGATTCATTGATTGATTCATTCATTATTCACTCATTCATCCATCCATTCATCTATTTATTCATCCATTCATCTATTCATTCATCCATTCATCTATTCATCCATCCATCCAACCATTCCTTCCTTCCTTCCTTCCTTCCTTCCTTCTTTCATTCATTCATTCATTCATTCATCTATTCATCAATTCATTCATCTTTCATTTATCCATCCATACATTCATTCATTAATATTCATTCGTTCATACATTCCTTTTACGATCAGCAGCCTCTCATGAATTTGCACTTTAAACTAGCACTAGATCATTTTGACAAACTTGAGAAGACCAGTAACAGTCAGGCAGATGATTGTGAATTCAGTAATTTTTCGTCACTTTTGTCACGACCTTAACTCTAATTTAACATTCACTTCATTGCTGAGGTCCACAAGCATTTTTGTATTTTACCGGTGAGTTTGTTTAGTTATCTGTTATCATACCCACTGGGAAGAAAAGAGGCGTCAATCACTCTGGCTCTCATTGCTGAAATTTTACTCTTCGTCTCTTTAAATCGCTAGGGATCACAAGCACTCCTGTCTGTCATGTCATTGTGTTTGCTTACTTGTCCGTCACTTAACAGAGGGAGGAATAGGGGAGGTCTTAAGTTACCTCCCTGTGGGGCGTCTCCTGCACGTTGACTCACTGTTCTCCATTAGGGAATCCTTGTCCTGCCTCGCCGCCCCTTGTCAAGCAGCGTCGGTCATTACCACGAGCCTAGCAGCTGAGCGGGACTCCATTGTAGTCTTTGTTGGAGGCTGATGTGACGATACCTGGTAGCTTTGTGCTGCTGCGGGAATTGTTACGCACAGACAAGCGGATCGGTCAGAGTCAGTCAGGATCAGCTGGGATTTATGAGTTATATTGAGATTACTTGGATTGCGGGTAGATTGATTGGAATAGTTTTGATGTCCGTGATGTGTCTGGCTCCTGTGCTGCTGTGAGATGGCAAAGGTCACGATGGTCGCTGATGAAACGCAAGCTGGCGGCCACGGCGGTGCGCTGGGTGGCTGGAAGGGTGGCTGGGTGGCTGGCTCGTGACCCTCCAGCGATGCCTCTCCATTTACCGCTTGGAAAAATGTGAAAAAGCCGCGTCAAAACATCCCCTTGAAAGAGAGAGAGAGAGAGAGAGAGAGAGAGAGAGAGAGAGAGAGAGAGAGAGAGAGAGAGAGAGAGAGAGAGAGACGCTTCTGAAGTATTCGGAAAATTGAAACATTTCATCACTCAGAGGCGATGAATTTGGTAGCCGCTCCCAATCCTCCCATTCCCCACCTAACCTCCCCCTTACATCCACCCAATACGAGCGTGGGAACTTTTCATCTAGTGCTTGTCATTTTGTCACTAATTTCCTGATGTGTCCCGAGCGTGCGCCATCCCAAATTGCAAGGAAAAGTTTGGCAATAAAAAGTGTTTTGCATAATGCGGCTGTTTGCACTAATGTGGCCGTCATCCCGCGTCAGTCCTGCTGCTTCTCACCTCAGCGGCTCTGTTAATGGGGGCGGGGAGGCGCGGGGCTGTTAGCAGACTATTGAAAGCATTGGCGGAGATGAGTTGTCACCTCTTGTCTCTAGTTATAACTCTCTCTCTCTCTCTCTCTCTCTCTCTCTCTCTCTCTCTCTCTCTCTCTCTCTCTCTCTCTCTCTCTCTCTCGCTCAAAAGTGAATTATATAAGAAAAAAATGAAAATGTAAAAATGTTACGATGTCAGCTGAGAGAGAGAGAGAGAGAGAGAGAGAGAGAGAGAGAGAGAGAGAGAGAGAGAGAGAGAGAGAGAGAGAGAGAGAGAGAGAGAGAGAGAGAGAGAGAGAGAGAGAGAGAGAGAGAGAGAGAGAGAGAGAGAGAGAGCAATGAATCAGCAAGTAACAAGAACATGGGAAACAAAAACTAAACAAAAAAATAAAAGGTTAGAAAAATGGCCGCTCGACAGAGACAGACGAGGAGAGAGAGAGAGAGAGAGAGAGAGAGAGAGAGAGAGAGAGAGAGAGAGAGAGAGAGAGAGAGAGAGAGAGAGAGAGAGAGAGAATGGCCAGGAAAAGTAATTGTTACCGAAAAAAAAGAAAAAAGTGGAAAAACTCACGAATTTAAACTATTTTTTTTATAGTAGTAGTGGTAGTAGTAGTAGTAGTAGTAGTAGTAGTAGTAGTAGTAGTAGTAATGATGATGAATTGCTGTAGTGGTGTTAGCTGGATGAGCCACCCTTGTAGTGGTCGTGGATATTGTGATGGTGGTAATAGAGTAAATTTTATTTGATTTGACTTCTTGTTGGTAGTGGGTGGTAATGTGGGTGGTAGTGGGTGGTATAGCAAGGATATTAATAGTGGTAACGGTAGCAGGAAATAGTGGAGGTAGTCGTACAGATCGTTGTGGTGGTAATAGTACTAGTAGTGGTAGTAGTAGTGGCGGTGCTGTTCGTGGTGATGGCTGTGCTTGTGGTGGTATCGTGGGTAATACTGCAGCTGATGGTGTGGGGGTCGTTGTGGTGGGGGAAGGGAGAGGGGGTCGTCTATGCGGTTGGTTGGGCGTTACCCCGCTGTTTGGCCGCGAGCCGAGTAGGGCATCTTGTCTGCAGGCGCCACAACCCCCCTCCCCCCACCAACCCCCCGCAAAGACACCAACGCCATCGACACCACGACCACTACAAACCTTACAAGATCGTTCCTACACACACACACACACACACACACACACACACACGTAATGTACTACTATGCCCGTCAATCTCACGCTTCTGCAAAATCATTAAGAGTCTTCCTGTTCATTGCACTTCGGCCTTTCGTGCACAAACAAGAAGAGAACGCGCCTGAGCATGTTACGGCTTCACCATCAGTTTCTTGATCTGTGGAGGGATCTATGGAGTCCAGGCAGAGTGCGCAGACAAGGGAGGGAACCAAATGAACCGACTGTACGGAGTAAATGCGTTTGTTTAAGTATATATATATATATTTTTTTTTTCAAGGGATGGGGTTATTTTAGGTTCTTATTGTAGTGGGAGATGAAATGGAAATCTTCTTAAATAATATATTGTAGTGATTCCTTTTGTGTGTTCTTGACTTACAGCGCCGGTGGGCAATTCTACTGCAGCTTTTTATTGAAGGGTTCATATGGTTTCTCGTACATGTGGAAGCTCAGTTGGTCGGCTTCTGTTCGTGGTGGTGGAGGCAAGTTTTTATTTATTTATTTATTTAGTTAGTTTTTAAATTTTAGAGTAACGTCTTTAGCAGAGACTCATGCTGCCTCCGAGAAATGCTTCCCAATGCAGACACTGTCGAAGATAAGGATAGATAAGAAGCATGTGGGTGCTCCTTGGCGACTCAAGGCTAAACTCATCACTCGTCTCATAAATAACTGATAAAGAAGCTGATGAAACAGGTAGTAAATAACATTGAAAGAAAACAAAAATATTGAAACTATTTAAAGGTGAATACAACGAGTTATTTCTGTAAGATTTGAAATGACTGGTGCATAAAATAACCCTCTATTCTCACTATATGCTCAGAAATTTGTACATAAAAATAGAGAAAATCGCTGCCAGACAACCTTAATACAGTTAGTGTGTTTATAAATGTAAATGGATGAAATGTTATAGCCTTCATATCTCGCACACTTCTTGGCAGACCCGCGGGAACAGTTTGTGTTTATCAAGACTTGTTAGTAAACATTGGACTGCCGGCTTGTGTACATCAAGGCCGAACATAAATTAAGAGCAGACTGCAGATGATGCAATCCCGCCTTACCATTATTATTATTATTATTATTATTAGTAGTAGTAGTAGTAGTAGTAGTTGAGAGAGAGAGAGAGAGAGAGAGAGAGAGAGAGAGAGAGAGAGAGAGAGAGAGAGAGAGAGAGAGAGAGAGAGAGAGAGTAGAATTAACTAGTCATTTCTTTTAATCACCCAAATTTTCACTCAAATCAAGAATAAACTCACAATCATACTTAGCAACCACAAGTAAACCACAATTAACTTCATAAGAATCACCAGCAACATCACAACCCAACTCTAAGCAGTGTATTAACTAACCAAACACTCCCTGCATTTTCTAACCCTTCGAAACACCATCATAAACATCACACACACACGCACACACACCACAATATTTACTCCCCACCACACGAATGCTACTGACGGAAGACAACACGAGCTGATCCACTTCTCCTCCACCTCCTATCCTCTCCTGTCGCGTCTTGAGGCTGATGAAGCAATCTCGCAGGTACTCCTTATGGGTACTTTGCTTGGCCATCTCGCTGGGACTGGGGGCGGTGAGGGACTGAAGGACATGCTGCAAGATATTTCCTGAAGGTAGTTCGGCGCGAGATCCTGACGTAGGTGGGTACTTTGATGGGTCGTTTGGGAAGGTAGTGGAGACAGAGAGAGAGAGAGAGAGAGAGAGAGAGAGAGAGAGAGAGAGAGAGAGAGAGAGAGAGAGAGAGGGGGGGGGAGGAGAGTAAATCCATGAAAGAAGAGTTCTGATATCCCCAATAATACAATTTTATCGATATTTCTCTCTCTCTCTCTCTCTCTCTCTCTCTCTCTCTCTCTCTCTCTCTCTCTCTCTCTCTCTCTCTCTCCTCTATTTGTATGTATGTGTGTATGAGAGAGAGAGAGAGAGAGAGAGAGAGAGAGAGAGAGAGAGAGAGAGAGAGAGAGAGAGAGAGAGAGAGAGAGAGAGAGACCACCTTACATTCTTGTTGGGAGGAAAGTGCGTGGCATATTTACGCCTTATAGTCTCTCTCTCTCTCTCTCTCTCTCTCTCTCTCTCTCTCTCTCTCTCTCTCTCTCTCCTCCCTCCACTTCTATCCCTCCATTCCTTCCTTCCCTCTTATCCTCTCCTCCCACAGCCACCCCTCACCACTTCACTCATCCAGTAAATCACTTCCGCCATCCCTATTCAACTTTCTATCCTCTCTTCACCCTCATCACGTTACCCTCAAATACCGTTCATTCCCCTCATCACATTATACCCCTCCTGAAGTCCTCATCCTCCTTCCTTGTCCCCTTAGCAGCTCCAACAGCACAAAGGACGGCATCTGCAAGGCCATTACCGTAAGCTGATAACTCTATAAAGGTTTTTGCCGAGGAGTTACTGAAGAAGGAGGAGGTAGAGGAGGTATAGTGTGCAGGAGTGAACGTAATCTCTGGGTGATACATGTCAAGGTGGTGAGGGTGGTGGTGGTGGTGGTGGTGATGGTGGTGGTGGTTGTGGTCGTGCCGCCAAGTTAGATGTTTCTTAATTTTTTGTTTTGTTTTTTGTTGTTGTTGTTATCCTGCTGTTGGTGCTGCTGCTACTACTACTACTACTACTACTACTACTACTACTACTACTACTACTACTACTACTGCTATTGTTGATACTTGTTTGTTCGTCATTGTTCTTCTTCCCTTTTCTTTTGTTTTCTGTTATTTTCTTTGTTAATTTTTTCATTTTTCTTTTTTCTTTTCTTACTGATAACTTCTTTTTCTTCTTTTTCCTCTTTTTCTTCTTTTTCCTCTCTTTCTCTCTCTCCTTGGCCCCTCTCTCTCCCTCTCCCTCTCCTTCTGCCCCTTCTACTACTACTACTACTACTACTACTACTACTACTACTACTACTACTACTACTACTACTACTACTACTACTTATACCTACCTACCTACCTGGCAAATATAAAGCAACACAATCTGGGACAAATACCACTTTAGCGCACGGAAAATGGTGTGTGTGTGTGTGTGTGTGTGTGTGTGTGTGTGTGTGTGTGTGTTAGTGTTAGTGGGTGTTCACAATTACTTTTCATGATAACTTTGCATGATGAAAATGAAAATGAAATGGAAATGGTTGAGGCGGCAAGGAGAGAGAGAGAGAGAGAGAGAGAGAGAGAGAGAGAGAGAGAGAGAGAGAGAGAGAGAGAGAGAGAGAGAGAGAGAGAGAGAGTAGTACCAGGTTTAGATTCCACTACTGGAAAGTACTACTAATTATGAAAAAAAAACCTACCTACATTTTTTCTAATACTACATAAACTGCCACCTATATACAAGACCATTCACACTGGACACAGGTGCTACTCTTCATTATACATAGCTACAGGTAATTCCCTCAGTAACACACCCTACCTCTCACACATTGCACTCTTTACTACCTCCGAATCTTCATATTAAACACATCAGTACATCTTTCATTCTTCTCTCCTTCCATCTTCTTTTCTTTTACTCCTCGTATTTCTATCAGTCTTTTCACTTTTTCTCTCATTCTTTCTCTCTCCATCTCTCTCTTCCTTCACTTCTTTCTCTTGCAGCTCGCTCTCCTCTCTCTCTCTCTCTCTCTCTCTCTCTCTCTCTCTCTCTCTCTCTCTCTCTCTCTCTCTCTCTCTCTCTCTCTCTCTCTCTCATCCATATATTAAATCACTGCCAGTCCCTCGTCTTCTCTTTTCCTTTCTTCTCCTCCATTCATTCCCCTCTCTATGTCCTCTACCTTTCTTTTCACTCCCCACTTCCTCACTGTTTCTCCTCTACCTCTCTCTCTCTCTCCCTCCCTCCCTCCCTCCCTCCCTCCCGCCAGACCGAGAGACCCACGGGACAGCACGGCAGCAGGTCGATAATGCATCCGTGACCTTAACCGCCCGTGCCTGGCTTGCCTCAGCACCACAACCCTTCCAGGTGAATCTGAGGCCTCACCACACACACACACACACACACACACACACGCACACGCACACGCACAGAAGCATTTTGTCTCTGCTAAGTCACGCGGTTTGCTTGTCTAATATTTTTTGTCAGTGTTGGAGGGAAAGAGGAGAGGGTTGCGTCGACCTTGAAATGCATGACTGTGTGTTCTCTCGGGTGGTGGTGTGTCTGGTGAGGGTGGAGTAGGTGGGGAGTGTGTGTGTGTGTGTGTGTGTGTGTGTGTGTGTGTGTGTGTGTGTGTGTGTGTATGGGTGGTGGTCATGTCAGTATTGGTAATAGGAAATATTGTGGATGGTGGTATTGGTTGTTGTGGTGTTGAGTGGTGGTGGTGGTAGTGGTGGTATGGTAGCAGTAATGGCAGTGGTTGTAGAAGTGACAGTAGTAGCCGTATAAGTAATTTAAGTAGCAATGATAGTAGAAGTAATAGTAGTTTTGCTATAGTGATTGTAGGAACGGTTGTAGGAGCAGCAGCAGCAATAGTAGTAGTAACAGTACTGTACATAATAATAATAGGAGTAATATTACCAGCAGCAGCAGCAGCATTGACACCACCACCACCACCACCAACAACAACAACAGTAAGAGCATCAGTATTGGAAGCATACCAGAATAAAACCAATTTGAAGTGATACGCAAAGAGCATTTTGGTGTTGGGGACTCAGCCGCTGGTCACAAGTACACCGCTTCTCAGTAATAAGATTAGTCCATTAGTGACGACACGACTAAGGGAAGAATAGAATATAAATTTTTATTTGAAAGTTGAAGAATGAAGCCTCTCTCTCTCTCTCTCTCTCTCTCTCTCTCTCTCTCTCTCTCTCTCTCTCTCTCTCTCTCTCTCTCTCTCTCTCTCTCTCTCTCTCTCTCTCTCTCTCTCTCTCTCTCTCTCTCTCTCTCTCTCTCTCTCTCTCTCTCTCTCTCTCTCTCTCTCTCTCTCCCTTCCTCCACACACACACAATGTCCGTATTGTAATAAAAAATGCATATACATCACGTATTCGAAATATACCTTTTTTGCAGAAGCTTCACATTTGTATTCCCGCGTGTTGCCCCGTGCACTTTGATGCGTGAAAAGGGATTGGGGATAAATGCAAAGACCCACAATTTTCCATTCATATATTATTTCGCATCCACATATTATTTTGTTTTTTGTGTCAGTTGTGGCTATTTATTTATTTATTTTTTTGTATCGGTTGTAGTTGTTTTTCTATCAACGGCAAAAAACGAAAAAAAAAAAATAAAAAAAATAAATAAATGTAAGAGACGTTAGTGACTGGCTGGTGCTTAGCAGACCAAAAATAAACGAGAAATCTTCCTCTGCGTTTTATTTACTTATTTATTCAACTTTTTCTCTTCCTGTTCAAAATCATACATGCTTTCCTCCCTCTTTAGGAAAATTACCTGAATTTTTGCCTTGTGTAGGTCACCTGGGATTTATTACACTCCTTATTTATCTATGTTCTCAGGCATGTCTTTATACGAATAATAACGAGGAGGAAGGTCATGCATTTTTTCTGTTCACGGTCATTCATATTTTCTTCTCTGTCCAGGAAAATGACTTGAATTAATGATGACTTGCTGCTTTGTGTATGTCAGCAAGCCTTCTGGACTCATTATTTATGTAAGTTCTTCAGCATATCTTTATAATAATGTGGAGGAGAGTCATGCATTGCTATTTTCATTCCTCACTATCATGCACTCCATTCCTGCAACACACGAAAAGGACACAATGTCACAGGGGACTTGAGGTGACCTTCCTGCGTTGCCCAAACAGGGAGTCAGGCAGCGCAGGACTCAAGCAGCAGTGTTAGTGTGCCCGGTTTTGTTTTATGAGCCACAAGACCTCGATGTGTGTGTGTGTGTGTGTGTGTGTGTGTGTGGCTGGTGATCGGCGAGGGTGAGCAAGCAGGCCGCCCCTCCTGCCATGCGTCACGGTGCATCATTATACTTGTGTCACAGTGCATCATAATATATCATAGCTCGTATTTTACTTTACTACACGCCACTGATGTCCTTCACACCCTCGGCGCCTCATCCACACAGCTCTTCACCATACCTCACTGTACCGCCACGTAAAGTTTGGCTTGCTTTCTGACTGTTCTCTTTAGGGATTGGCACTTTCACTCTATTTTTTATTCTACAACACGCCACTGATGTCCTCCACACCCTCGTCACCTCATGCCCACATCTCTGCCACCACACTGTCCGTCATGTTATTTTAGATTTTCTGACTTCTCTTTGAGGGTTTTTAGTGTGTGTGTGAGTGTGTGTGTGTGTATGTGTGATCAGTTTTCTTTGCTTTTGTTCAGAACCTCTCTTACCCCTCTTGCATTAGGAAAATACCACCACAGAGCCACATGCTACTGGTGCACATAGCTACACAGCCACGTAGGAGCAGTATATACATCAGACTCTGCATTCTTCATAGCCACACGTTATATTATACGCTACACGTACACTTGTGGTCAGTAGTCATGTAAGATTCATATACAGTAAAATATAAGAAAATAAGAGAGGCTGCAAGAAACCACCAGGAATCATTGGTATTGTGTTGACTGCTTTTTTTTTTTTTTTCTAATTCCTCTGATCTATTAAGAATCCATTATTATTTTCTTCTTTCTTTTTGGTTGGACTGACTTCTGTTGGACGAGGTACTGAATCAAGAGTCGAAGTTTGCGTTGAAAGTGTACCTATGTCAGACTCTTCATTCATCAACAACTTTCGTGTGTGTGTGTGTTTCGGAAAGCCTGGCGTGAAGCGCTAACGAGGGTCTTTCAAACTTTTTAGTCACATATGAAATTGCGAGGAGAGCAACGCGAAGGTGTGGACCACGGCAATGTGATATCAGTATTTTATGAAACTTGTAGATTATAATGTTAATCCTTTACTTATCTTTCCCTTTTTTTTTTTTTTTTGTTGGAGGCGGTGGCGCTAGTATGTATTAAGTGATGGTGATCATGGCGGTGGTAGGAGTAGTAGTAGTAGTAGTAGTAGTAGTAGTAGTAGTAGTAGTAATAGTAGTAGTAATAGTAATGATAATAACTAAGATGATGATGATGATGATGATGATGATAATAATAATAATGATAAAAATATCAACAATAATAACAATAACAAATATAACAACAACCATAACTGTATTCTAATGTTTTTTTTTATTATTGTCATTGCAGGTACGTTGATGGACCGTGGTAGCGACACACACACACACACACACACACACACACACACACACACACACACACACACATTCTCTCTCTCCAGGAGCCTCGGGTGACGTATTCTTTTATTCATACATTTGCTGAGACGTTGTGCTGCAAATAGACTTAAGGGCGAACGCTCCATTAAGGGGAGCAGCAGCAAACAGGCCAGAATATGAACGTAAACTCACCTGTTGCCTCCCAGTTTACATTTATTCATTCTTCTATTTTGTCCATTCACAGTTTTTCTTTCTCGACTTTTTTTTTTTGTAGAGGCGAGTTGAGTGTCTTTTTCTTTTTTCCTTTAGTTAGTCTCCTTGTCACGTAAAAAAAAAGAAAAAAAAAGTTTCGTGAGGAACTAAATGTTGGCGGTTTTTCTTTTGTGTTCATTGGTGAGTCTATTAAACCATGGGAAGGGAAGTGTGGGAAATTTTGTGTTCTTCCTTTGTGTTCATTTGTGATTCAGATCGCAGAAGGGAAAAATGTTTATCCTTTGCGTTTGTTGGTGACTCACTTGGATCACAGAAGGGAAGTATGCTTATCCTTTGCATGTTCTTTCTTTGTGTTTCTTTGTGGATGTCTTAGATTATAGAAGGGAAAACTGGTCTTTCTTTGCCTGTCCTTCCTTTGCATTCCTTCGTTACTCCCTTAGATCATAGAAAGCAGCATATAAGAGTGTGCACAGTTCGCCAAAACAGTGAGACTGCGACATTAGAGAGAATTGTAAAGCCTCGCAGTAAAGGATGCACGGGAACAGCGTGGTAATGTGTGTTTGACCAGCATCGTAAAAATGATAAGCGTTCCTCAGGACTCCATGTCATGTGAAGACAGTCAACTAAGTCTCCTTTACCTCAGTATTTTTTTCCAACCTTTTATCTCCTTTGTCGCATGAACCGGTGACGTGCCGGCGCGCCCTACCGTGCACTGCCAACAACAGACCCGTCACACCCACCCAGGACAGGCAAGCGTTCACAGGAAGTCGTCCCTTAGGTTTTTATACGTCTTCAGAGAAACTGACAGCGGGTGGTGGTGGTGGTAGTTGCTGCAGACCGCTTCACAAACATTAATACTCGCGCGAGCTTCTGACTGCCGATATCGCGAATAAAAAAGAAGTTTGACTGAATCCTCTTGTCAGTATTCTGCAGTCATGAACGCACTGCTAAAGACCAAGCCGTTCGGGAGTCGCTTCCATTAGTCACGTTATTAAATGATGTAGACTTGGTACATTTTTCCGTCCGCAAATCCTCATGTGGGGGACAGAGGGGAGAGGGGAAGGCTTGCATGCACCGCCCGTGATGTGTGCAGGAGTGTGGGCGTGCGTGGCGGTGGGTGCGTGTGGGTGGACTAAATGATACATTATTGGTGGTGGGTGTGGAGGTGACTGGCTGTAAGTTGTGCATGACTGTGGAAGTGTCATGGACGTATGTGGATGAAGGCTATGCGTGGCTGTGTGCGGTAGTGGATGGAAATGTGTGGATGCGTTTGAATGAAAGTGAATACATGACTTTGTGGTAATGGATGAAACTAAATTAATATGTTTGGATGTATAAAGCATGCATTGTTGCGAGTGTCGTGGTGAATGGCTGCAGGTGGCATGAGGGTGGACTTGAGTGGTGGTGTGTGGTGGTGCGTGGGTAGGAGGGAGGGTGGGTGGGTGTGGGAGGATGGTGGCGTGCGCGTGTGTGGCGATGCCTGGAGGGGCGGCGGAAGACATAGAGCCTGAAGGAGATGTGTCACCCTTAATTAACCTGTCTCTCACTCACCTTGCACACCTGGCGACTGTTCACGTAGCCTGCACCAGTAACAAAAGTGAATTAATGGAAATGAACATGACAAATACTAAATAATACAATAGATAGACACCGCATAACTTAATGAACATGAACTGAAATGACACTCAAAATACAATAGATAGATTTACTGCATTCTCAAAAGGTGAACTAGAATAGTGAAGCAAAGTCGTGAAATGTATTTTTGAGCGACTGGAAGATAACAAGCGAAAGAGAAGCTGGAAAAGGCGATGCTTCACACTTATTGATTTCCTTTACCGCAGATCGCGCAGAAATAATTGCGTTTCGTGTCCCAGCCATTCCCTCGCCTCCAGAGTCCCACTTCCTCCTCCTTCCTGTAGAGTCCTTTGTAGATTCTGTCTTGTAGGACGTATAATGTAACTCACCTCCTCCTCCTTTGACACACACACACACACAAGGTAGACACGTGGCGCCGCTGTATTCTTTATGACGATGGTGAAGGTGGTGGCGGTAGTAGTAGTGGTGGTGGTGGTGGTGGGGCATGATACAGACCCGGTTGTATTCCTTGCTACTAATTAGAGAACCACACGAAACATCTCTCTGTCATGTTCACCAAGGGTATTAACACGAGCCAGCCAATCCTCTCCACTATAACCGCCTCTCCTGCAACTGCCACTTCCACTGCCGGTGAGGAATAGACTACTGTGGGTTTCAGTGCCTGTGTTACGTCGTTTTCTTTTTTTTTTCGAGAATAACTCTCTAATATAATAAACAAATGAATTGGGATTATACTTTGACAAACGCATATTAGTTATTTGTATTTGTGTGTGTGTGTGTGTGTGTGTGTGTGTGTGTGTGTGTGTGTGTGTGTGTGTGTCATAACATATCTAAAGGAGAAATCAACAAGTAAACAAACACGTAACTACTGCACACTGCGGCTGCTGAGTGATTACGTAATTCTGAACACCCTCCTCTGACGCCATTCACTGGGAGGGAGGGAGACTCGTCACAAGGTTACTGCCCCTCTGGGAGTGTTACGGGGGATGTACGCCTGCTTGGGTCTGACTGGCGCTTGATTCACTCGCCCCCGCCTCCCACCACGCCTGATGAGACCAACACTCGTCAGCTGCGCGAATGCTGTTCTTGTGCGAAGTGGAAGGCAGAGAAGGGAAGATCAAGAATGTCAGATTTCTTCCTATTTAAAAGACAGACTAAAAAATGAGAAAAAAATGTTTCTCAAATAGTGCTAAGTAACCTTAATACACGCTTCCTATCTCAAAACACAGACAAAAGAAAGAAAAAGAAAAAAAGAAACTGGCTAAAAAATAGTGTTATATGACTGGAGTAGCTTCAGTTATCATGTTTCAGGGCAAAGTTAATGAGCTTGAGAAGATTAAATAAATTCTTGTCTCTAATTTCCCATCAACTAAACTCAAATAAAAAAAGAAGCACAAACAGTGTAAGATAACGTGAATAGACTGTAGTTATTATTACGTTGTTAATGCTGAGTCAATAGAGAGCTGTAGAAGATAAAGATTAGATAAATTTTTGGAAAGGGTTGATAAGTGTAGCTACGTATGCTTTTTGAACGGACAGCCACATGTAGACCAAATGGATTCTTGTAGCATCCATATGTTTTGTATAGCGTAATAAGAATAAGTAACTTCCAGAGACGCGTATTAGCAAGGAGATACGTGAGCGAAGGTCTGAGTATAGAAGGTCTGGGAGATTACCACACCGCCCAGCTGCATGAAGATGTGACGCCCGAAAGAGAGGGATGATGGGAAGAGGAGGGTGACGGCTGGTTAAGTAGGAAAGAAAGGAAAACATTGCAAGAAGGAAACGAAGCGTGACTGGAGCTTAACATGTGGTCTCTCTCTCTCTCTCTCTCTCTCTCTCTCTCTCTCTCTCTCTCTCTCTCTCTCTCTCTCTCTCTCTCTCTCTCTCTCTCTCTGCTATCTACCTACTTATCTATCTGTCTACCCGCCCACCTGTCTACTTATCTCACAGCCATATTTCCCTCTAAGGTAGTAATTGATTTCCAATGCGTTTCTTAGCACATTCCCGATAGATTCCCGATACGGCCCCCTTAACTAACCATCTTTGTTAGGTCAGAGGGGTGATAGGGTAAACATGATGTAATGGCAAGAGCAGCAGCAGCATCAACAACACCACTGACAACAAGAACGACTACAGCAAAAACAAAAACAAGAGCAACAACGACGACGAGGACGACGACAACAACAACAACAGCGAGAACAACAGCAACGACAACAAAAACAACAACAACAACAACAACAACAACAAGTACTACTATTACTGCTGCGACTACAATAACTTCAGTGAGAGGGAAGAGAAGAAAGATGAAGAAAGTAATAAGAAGATACAAAGAGAGAAAAAGGAAGAAAGAGGAGATAAAGAGAAGAATGAAAATGATAATGATGATGAAGGCAACAAGAAAGGAAGAAGGCAACAACAAGAAAGGTGATAAAGAAGACAAATATAAACAGCAACAGCAACAAAACAACGAACCATAAAGAAGAAAGAAAGAACTTAAAGATAAGAAAATAAACAAAGCTACTCAATATCAACAATGACAAAAAGAACATTGAAGAAAAATAAACAATGAAACGACAAAGGAAAAGAAAGAAAAGCAACAAAAAAAAAGAAAAAAATGACGATAAATGGTTCATAAACTGGCCTCGGTGTTTCATAAGGCGGTCTGAAGCTTCACAAGGAGATTTTCGAGACGGCTTTTTGAATCCTTATTGGGTTCAGTAGCTGCCATATTTGTTTGGAAGGATTCGAGAGCTGTCTCGGAGAAGATTCAAAGGCTTCATTTCGGCTTCACGACGGAATGGTGCTTCGCTTAATGGGATTCGTTTGGTGGTCACAGCTCAGAGGAGAGAGAGAGAGAGAGAGAGAGAGAGAGAGTGTGTGTATGTGTGTGTGACCTTGACCCAACTAAGTGTGGAAAAGAATTTCTCCCTCTCTCTCTCTCTCTCTCTCTCTCTCTCTCTCTCTCTCTCTCTCTCTCTCCTAAAAGCAATAGCTACGCATTATATTAGAAAGAAAACCCAACATTTCAAAGGAAGAAATCAAGGGCATTTCTCCCCCAAACTTCTTTCCTTCCTTCCAGATTCGCAGTTCGTTTGATTTTATGGTTCACTTTTAATTCCAGTCCTTATTGAGTAGGAGGGGAGAGGATAGGGAGGAGGTTATATTTAGCGGTGAAGGTTGAGGTAAAGTGTGTGTGTGTGTGTGTGTGTGTGTGTAGGCCGTCTTGAATGTGGGCAGTAGTTAGGGTCAAGTTAGGCACCTATATTTACCTGGAAAAGCTGGAATTAGTGGAAGGGAGCTGGATGGGAGAAGACTGGAAGAAGCTATCTTGCTAAACACACGCACACACACACACACACACACACACACACACACACACACACACACACGTAACAACAAAAGAACAGCAACAATAGGACGGCAGTCAGGAGAACAACAGTATAACAATAACAAGAACAGCAGCAGCAACAACAATAACAAACCTATGAAAAAAAAACCATGGTATTCTGAAACTAGAGGAAAGTTCACAAACGAGCGTCAACAATAACAAAAAAAAAAAAAACTAGGATATCAATAACAGGGAGGAAGGCAATGGGAAACAAAATATTCTACTGTTGCATGGTAGAAATTGATATGGTAGAGATGGGGAATTGTAGGGTGGGTGGAAAGAGGTGAGAGAGAATTCGAGACTGATAGAAAGCAAGTTACGGTAATTGTTTTTTTGTAAGGGAGGGGAAAGAAATGTGGTTATGGTCAATTTCAAAACAGCGAGAGGAATGTACTGCCAACTGAAATATTCTAGTACTGCCTCATGAAAGAAGAGATGGAATTTCGTTGAGATTGATTGATAGTGAGAATGATAGTAAATCTTATAAAGGGGGAAAATGCATATAATAACTTCAATAACAGTTCCTATAAAACGGAAAAAAAGAAACTCTCCTTCAGAATGTAAAGAAAAATATGAATATGATGTAAGGTTATGTACGTAAAGGAATATCAAAAAAAGAGAGAACGGATACGAGGAATAAAAAAAAAAAAGAGGAGGAAAGGCCTCATAAAATATTTTACACACACACACACACACACACACACACACACACACACACACACACACACACACACACACACACACACACACCAATGGAACATAAAACACAGGTGCAAAAACATGACAAAAAGACATAAATAAGATCAAACATGACAGGAAGAGAGAGAGAGAGAGAGAGAGAGAGAGAGAGAGAGAGAGAGAGAGAGAGAGAGAGAGAGAGAGAGAGAGAGAGAGAAATGCAGAGAGAAGCGAAGAAAGAAAGAGCAACGAGAGGGAAGAGAAGCAAACAAGAAGGGAGGAAGGAAGGAAGGAAGAGAAGGGAGGAGGATGAGAATGAAGAAGAGCCTAGAAAAAAAAATTAGTATGCTTTAGGTTGTTAATTCTGGGCACGACTTAGCGATGGCAGACTCTTGGTGCAGAGAGAGAGAGAGAGGGGGAGAGGGAGAGGGAGAGGGAGAGACTGGGAAATTGATCTGGTGGTGGTGGTGGTGGAGGTGGTGGTTATCAGAGTTATTTTAAGCTGAGTGACATATATTTTCAGCTTTAGTGGTAGGAATAAGCCTCAGTTTTTGTTTTTTTTTATTCCTAGCTTCCAATTTTGGCTTTCCTTCATTTATCTTATGTCTTTTTTGTTTTTTTCCCTTCTATTCCTTTTTTTTCTTTCTTTCATCCTTTGTTGTCTTCCTTCCTGCGTTT
>NC_087153.1:36930521-36958021 GCF_035594125.1 Scylla paramamosain | reverse complement strand
AGAGTGGTGTCTGCAGTGGCGTGGTGGTGGGGGTGTGGTGGTGGTGATCGCGCTGTGGTGATGCGTCTGGCGGTCACTTCACTGTTTGCTGTGGTGGTAGTGAGGAGGAGGTTGCCATGGAGTGGGAGGGAAAGAGGGAGGCGTGTGGTGGAATGTGGTGGAAAGGATTGTATGTCGGGCAAGGGAGAAAACATGAAAAATGCAGGAAGTGGTGTTGATATTGAGATTTTATGTTGCAGTGAGAGAGAGAGAGAGAGAGAGAGAGAGAGAGAGAGAGAGAGAGAGAGAGAGAGAGAGAGAGAGAGACGTAGGAGTTGGTGGCGCGGCGCAAGGTTGAGGGTAAGGTGGTGGAACACGAAGGGGGTGAGCGGTCTGCATAGCTCTCGTGAGGCGCCGCAGTGTCGTCTCTGGGTGCTGAGGAGTGTCGCCTTCTGTTCTAGCGCCGCGCCAGTCTTTCCAGCAGGCGAAACTGGTCCATTTGTGTAATGAACAGCGGGGCAGCCGTGAGACGTGGCTGTCATGGAGTTGTTGGAATCGGTGGGGGTGAAGAGCACTGCTGGATGAGGGAGTGGGAGCAGGGGGACGAAGGTTTGCTATGTCCAGGGGACGCTCTAACGTACCTGCCTAAATGGGACTCTTACCTGTGTGGGGAGGACTTACAGGTGACTCAAGGTCGGGGTGCGTGAGGCGTGATGGGGACTGGCTGTGTTGTTTTGATTGGCCTTATGAAACTATGGATTTAAAATACTTCCAAGTCAGTCCTGGTCTCGTGGTTTTAAGATATAAAGACATTCCTCGTGGCTTCAATGCATGTAACTATCTCATTATGAATTCTTTACGGCCTCAACACTGCAGAGAGATTGACGCACATACACTTCACTCGCCGCCTGGTGGTGTGAGGGTATTTTCGCTTCACACATTGGCAGCCACGCGTCGCAGCTGTTAGCGGGGTGCTCTCCGCTGTGCCGGGACGTATTTAGGCCAGTGTACATAGCAACGCGAAACAGATGGACAGGTAAGATCATCCTTGTTGGGATGTCCTCAAATAGACACGACAGAGATGAATTGGGCTTGGAGGTTTGGGGTGGTTTCTACTGTATAGGAGTTATAGGGCCTGATGATAATGATGGGTAGAAGTGCATGTGTCTGTAATATCCAAATAGCCACTGAAGACTCGTTGACAATCACAGACAGTCCTTGCGTCGGGGTAAGATCCCTATTCTTGTCTCTGCGCCTGATCTGAGTGACTTTCAGCAGCCTGTACTGGAGGTTATTATAGTTTTCAAAGTGTTTCATGATTGTAATGTTAATTCAGCAAGCCTTTCGTAGCATTTCATACCATCAAAGGGAAAGCACAACCATTATAACACAACTAATCATCTATGTGATATTTTAACAAAATCCTAATTATAGAATAATGCGTTTAAGAATACCGAATGCACTGCCTCCTAACCTAACCTAACAACGTAACCTAACCCAACTCTCTCTTTCTCTCTGGCCCTTGAAAAAATCTCAGTGAGAGAATAAGAACGCTCATTACACTACCTCCTCACACCTGTGCCTCGTGCTTCCTGGAGTGTACACTGAGAGGAGTCAAATTACTATTATTTCTTTGTATAATTGATAGAGTATCGAGCCGTGCATGTCACCACGCAGTCCCTCTTACCAGAAAGCTTAGAAGAATGTGGAATCCATGGAAAGGAAATAATGAAAGTTACAGGTATGATTTGCAGTTTAATTTGAGCACTTATCCTTCAGTGTATGTTACTTTCATGCGGCTGTACGCTGTTATGAGTGTTACTAGTGTTCTGTGTAGCGGCATATGAGGTACAGTGAGTGGCGAGAAAGTTACGTTGCGTTTTTTTTTTTTTTATGTAGGAGGAACACTGGCCTCCATGTCAGAGCAGGATGTCGATTTGCCATTTGTACGTGGTGAAAAATTGCGTTGTGTGTGTTATTTGCGAGAAATTTCATCAGTTCCTTGCTTCCCTCGTGTTCCCTCCTGTCCTTTCTATTTCCATCCTCGCTCATTATATCAGCTCCTCTATCCCTATCCACATTCTCCTCTCAGACTATCTCCATCCCTTCTATCTCCTTCTTCCATCCCCTCCTTTTCTTTCTCCTGTTGTTTCATCCCCTCGCTTCTATTTCCTCTCCCTATCCATTCTCACTTTCATCAATTCCTCTTCCACCTTTTTTTTTTTCTTATCATCTCCTCTTATATCTTTCACTCCATCCATCCTTTCTTCCATTCTCTCGGTCACTTCTTCCCCTTCCATCTCCTCTCCTTCCATCTACACTTTTTCCATCCCTTTCTTTATATTTCCTCTTCTTTTATCCACTCCACTTCTCTCCCTGATCAGTCTTGCCTTCAGTCCTCGTGTTCCTCCATATCTTGTGCCTCTGCCTTTTCTTACCCTTTCTCCTTCCATTCCTTCCTTTCTCATACAACACGTTTGCCTTAAGAACCCAATGCAGAGACAGCGGCGTTGAATCAGCGTGACTGGAGTGCGTGAAGTAGGCACTAAACACCCTCCAACCCCCTCAAACACACACACACACACACACACACACACACACTAGCACTCGCTGACAGGAGGTGAAGGTCAGAGCGAATCTAGCAGGGTTACAAAAATTGCCCATAATAACAACACTGCGCGGGGGGAGGGGGGGAGGGGCAAGCACCTGAAACACGATACAGCGGAGGGGTGTGATAATGTCTTACTAATCACCACCACACAGTTCATGACACAGATTCACGAGTCACTCTCTGCATGGAAATAGCGTTCGTGCCCTTGGCCTGATTATGCATCTAGGAGGGCGCTCAAGGTTGCTGGGATGTGCATGGGCGGCTGTAGGAAAGATTCAGTGAAGGTTAGTGTTTTTGGTGACGGCCTTAAAAGATGTCGGGCGCGGTAATGTACGTGTGGAAACTGAGAAGCAGGTGGAGGAAAGTGGAGAGGTGGAGTGTTTAGGAGGAGGGAGTCTGTCTGATTCTCTCTCTCTCTCTCTCTCTCTCTCTCTGAATCGTTTCTATCCACCGTTAAGTGTTTCAGAATAATCATAAATAATGTTAAGTACGAACAAATACTTTCTGTGTGTGTGTGTGTGTGTGTGTGTGTGTGTGTTTGAATATTGGCACATTACACCACCACTGCCCTCCCTTACTCCCCTGCCTGCCTGCCCTCTCCCCTCCCCTGCGTATCTGCCTCTCTCCCTCCCCCTGTCTGTCTGTCTGCCCTCCCTCCCTCCCCTTCCTGCCTGCCTGCCTGCCTGCCCGCCTGCCCGCCTGCCTGCCTGCTACTCAGTATGAAGCAGCTCAGTCCACACATTCCTGCACTGTTTATTGGTCTGCATTAAACCTTCCGGATATACGAGTAATAACAATAAGGCGCATGACAAATGAGCGAACAAATGGACACATGTGAATTAATTTGAGTAAGTGAAATGCATATTGAAAGAGGAAATGAATATGTTATAATGTGAGTTCTTAGAAATAAAACATTGATGTGTAAATGAGTAAATGCAGATATGTTAATTGATGGTAGGTGAAAATAGAATTGCTGTGAAGTAACTGGACACATGTGAGGTAATTTGAGTGAGTGAAATATGTCATGAAAGAAACACTGAATGTGCGTGTAATGCGAATGAGCGGAAAATAACACGTAAAAAATAAGTGAGTAAATACAAAAAAAATAAGTTAATGGCACAGGAAAAAGAGAAATGCACTGAAGTAACTGAACATGCGTGGATGAATTTGAGTCAAGAAAAAATATATAATGAAGAAAAAAAAAAGGTGTAGAATTTGAACATGCTGTAATGACGACTCTTAGAAAATAACACATGTAATAAATAAAGATATAAATAAGTAAATAAGATTACACCATTAATGTTAGGAATATAGAGAACATAAGTGAACAAAAAATATGGAGGCCTCGATTTACTTCTACAGAATAATGATGGTAATGTATTTCTATAAATAAGAAAAACCACGTATTAAACTAACCAATAAATAAAATATACGAGATAGTGTGAGTGAAAAATATAGCGAAAAATGTCAAAATTTAACGTGCTTTTATGTAACGAGTGTCGCGGGTGAAGGAAACACGTCCGCAGAAACGATAATTCCACGAAGCTAAACAAATTACCTGACGAGAGAGAGAGAGAGAGAGAGAGAGAGAGAGAGAGAGAGAGAGAGAGAGAGAGAGAGAGAGAGAGAAATTATGTCCTGCTTTATTACTAGTGCATCGTTCCTCCTCTCCCCAGGTCTTGGTTTCCTTCCCGCATGAATCAGAATTAAAAGGAAATAATGATAGACCGAAACTCACCTCGTAAAATTTCATGAACTCTTTCAGTTTTTAACATTTTGCGAGGTAAATTGGAGAGTGACGATTTAACTTTTACATGGACACGCTGCTCTAAGGTATTCGTGAAAGAAAATAAATAGAGGAAATGAAATAAATAATTGGAAAGATAAAATGATGATGATGATAATAATAATAATAATAATAGTAATAGTAATAATAATAATAATAATAATAATAATAATGAAAATAATAATAGTAGTAGTAATAATAATAATAATAATAATAACAATAATAGTAATAATAATAATAATAATAATAATAATAATAATAATAAATAGAATGATATTACGTGTATTACTGCTACTACTACTACTACTACTACTACTACTACTACTACTACTACTACTACTACTACTACTACTACTACTAGTACCATTACTACTACTACTAGTACCACTACTACTACTACTACTACTACTACTACTACTACTACTACTACTACTACTACTACTACTATTACTACTACTACTATCAATAATAATAACAACAACAATAATAATGACAATAAATAAATCAGTAAAGAGAACAAAATGAAATATTCCAATCTAAATTCTGTAACAATCAGAAGACAGAGCAGGGAGGTGAGGAGTGACCGTCAGCGTTAGACCCACGACTCCTCGGTAAGGCGTCCCTCAAAGCTTCATATTGACTGCACCAACAATTCCATTACAATGACTTCCTTTCTTAACGATGAGTGCACGATTATATTACACCGAGTGCCTTCAATTCCGAAATATTGCTTTTACGCTAAACTCTATTTCTTGTGAGGATTTTGGCAAAGAGACAAAGGCAAATAGAAACAAAGAGTGAAGTGCAGCGGATTAGATTTAACAGCTGTCCTCATCAACTCATTCTTGGCCTCCCGCTGATCTACGCGCCGTGCTGAGGACTGAAGCATGAGAGGAACGGAGATCATCGAGTTCTTGAAAGACTCAGTGAATCGCCTCATTGTGGAATTGTTCAGATTGGAGTGCGTTTTTTTACGTTTGACGACAATTGAATAAATAGTTAGACAAATAAAGATGCATATCAAAGGTAAATATATGAATAGATAAAAAAAGAAATTAGATAATGAAAAAAAAGAAGAAAAGAAAAGAAAGCACGTTAACAAGCTGGATGTTTCACTGTGAATAGGGCAAGTGATTGACTGACTGACTGACTTTTGATGCATGCAAGAGGTCAGCTAGGAGCACACACACACACACACACACACACAAAAAAAAAAAAAAGCCCATAATTTTACCATCACTGAAAAAGGAAGTTGGTATAGCGATTTTTTCTTTTTTTTCTTTTTACGGCGCAGCACGAAGGTCACACGGCGCGAGGCGATCAAAGGAGCGAGTGAGTGAGTGAGGCACTGCGGGATCACTTCTTGGTCCTCATTCATTTCCTCGTTGAGTAACACCGGATGAAAAAAAAAAAAAAAATGACCCGACTCTTACGTTTTATTAGCCTGAAAGTCATTATTTATGCAGGGATCCCTTCTTGGCCTCCATTAATTTCCTCAATGAGTGATCGTGGCAAAAAATAGACTAGACGCTTGTGTTTTATTAGCCGCGAAGCCATTAGTTAGGTACGAGTGGTGGTCTTGAAGTGGTGCTCGCGGCTGTGTTGCAGTGGTGGAGGTTGTCGGTCCTTCTGGTGTCTGATTGCTTCTACGCTCGCCCCTCCATCGGCCTTCTGCTGACGCCGCCCACACTGAAGCCTGAGAGTGCGGGCCGCGGTTAGACTGGAAAGGCTTGACTGTTCTCAGATTCGAGTCTGCATTAAGTTCTTTTGTGTATCAACAGTGAATCAGAAAAGGGTTAGTAATCAGATAGGACAAGAAATACCGGGTTCAGGCGTGATAGTATTTTTAAAAGATGCAGAAAGAAATTGGTTCTCAAATACTCGTATTGTGGTAGATGAATGGAATAGACTCAGTAATTATGTTGCTAGTGTTAAGAGAAGATCAGGGAAATTTATAGATGGAAAATTAATAGGTATTTTTCATGAAGCGACTGGTACGTACAGGATTGATGTTTTCTTCTTTTTTACTTATTTGTAGCTTACCTTATTTTCTTATGTTCTTGTGGAAGGAAACGGAAGGGTGTTGCGTAAGGGAAGGGCAAGGAGGTTTGAATGATTTTTTAACTTAACATCTGTTGGTTATCTTATTCGCGTGAGCCGGAAGGGAAGGATAACATGTTCGAATCTTAAATGTAGTATCCTTACATCTCTCTCTCTCTCTCATCTTCCTGCGCACGAGGCGGAGGATGAGAGGAGAAGAGTAAAGCTTTCGAATCTCATTTTATCCGCACATTTATGGTCATCTTGTCACTCTCCTTTCACTGCCATATGCAATTCACATCACTAAAAGCAATGTATGGGAACTTCGTCAGCACCTGCAAGAAAGAAAGTGACGAAAAGGAATAGAATTTGGAATAGATTTTGGAATTTCTAGCCAGTACAATATGTGGAAGCGGCAGCGGAGTGAGAAGTGTCCCTGAATGGATAGCGATTAAGGAAAGATGCACCAAATAGGAGTGAATCAGTGAACATGCGGCGCCGTATGATCTCGTTGTCGCGTCGTAGAAGTATTAATCAGTTAGATGATCAATACTTATCCCTCTACTGCTGCCATCGTGTTCCCTTCCACCTGTCTTATTTTCACTCACTGCATTGCGTTGCCTCATGTCGCTACTTACTGCGTGTTCTGTACGTTCCTGGTTACATGACTGTGCTCCTTAGGTTGATAATCAGCCAGCCAGTCTTTGTCACCAACACATACGCACTCTCTCTCTCTCTCTCTCTCTCTCTCCTCTCTCTCCTCTCTCTCTCTCTCTCTCTCTCTCTCTCTCTCTCTCTCTCTCTCGTGTGTGTGTGTGTGTGTGTGTGTGTGTGTCTCGCTCTCTGTGTTTCTCTGTGTCTCTCTCTCTCTCTCTCTCTCTCTCTCTCTCTCTCTCTCTCTCTCTCTCTCTCTCTCTCTCTCTCTCTCTCTCTCTCTCTCTCTCTCATCTCCAGGGAAGCTCGTCAACAACACTCAGACTGCCGACAATACCGGTCAAGAGGAGGAAAGTTTGCCGTGGAGGGAGACAGCAGCAGGATATAAAGAGGTTTCATTACTTGACAGAATGACTCCAGGAGCTGCTCATGAAACGAAGTACGCAGAAAGGGAACTATAGGGAGCTAATACACGTATATCTACTATTTTTATTTTCAGTCGTTTGTGTGTGGGGAGAAGAGAGATGGAATTTGGAAGAAACAGTAGCAGAGGTCATTGAGTAAAGGCACGTACACACACACACACACACACACACACACACACACACACACACACACCACACACACACACAAACACTAGAGAATGAGTTGGAGTAATCCACATCTTCATATTGAAAAATCTTTACCCTCTTCTAATCTTCAACCTTTCACAGTCCCTCTCAGTCTCTCTTGAACAGCACGCCGCGTCTTGACCGTATCGAAAACTCCTGAACCAAACACGTCAAATGCCCTTCAGAAGTTTTGTGGCTGAACAAACAAACAAAAGTAATTAGTGAAAAGAAGAGAAACAAGATAACGAAGCGAATTTAACTGAAATTTTTATATTATTTCTTTTCTTCGTAGTTAAAACTCTTGGAATGCTATTGATCTTTTTTTTTCTCTTTCTTCCTTTTACCTCGTTCTCCTCTATTTTCTCATCCTCCCCCTCCAATTTTTTTCCCCTTGAGGTTCATTTTCTTTTCTTTTGCTTCTTTGGGATAAAATAAAGTTTGTGATCTGGTTATAAATTTTCCATCGTCAGTGAGAGAAAAAGTTGAGTTGAAATGATGTAGTGGTTCTAGTTTTCTTCTATATCTTGAGTTCTCCGTGGCTGTGAAGTGATGGCTGAGGCGTCCTTGCTGTAACTAACACCTGCCATTAAGCTTGATCAAGGCGAGAGTTGGCCCAAAGCTTCCGTCAAAGATGAGATTAAGTAAAAGTTTTTGAGTCACGTAGGTTTGTGGGTTTTTTTTTCCTTTCCCTTTTTTTCTTTTTCTTAGTTGTGGGAGTCACTCTGCTGTTGTTCTTCATTTGTATGGATTTATTTTTATTAGCTTTATTTTTCCTTTCTTCCCTTTTTTTTTTTTAGTTTTTCTGTTTTGTGTGTTTTATGTGTGCGTTTGTTCTTTGATTCCTTGCTTTTTTTTTCTTTTTCTGCTTCAATATGTTTTTTTTCTTATTTTCTCTCTCTCTCTCTCTCTCTCTCTCTCTCTCTCTCTCTCTCTCTCTCTCTCTCTCTCTCTCTCTCTCTCTCTCTCTCTCTCTCTCTCTCTCTCTCTCTCTCTCTCTCTCTCTTTCTCACACACACACACACACACACACACACACACACACACACACACACACACACTTTTCTTCCTCCTCCTGTTCCTCCTCTCCTGCGCCTCCTCCTGCTCCTCCTCTCCTTCTGTGCCTCCTCCTGCTGCTGCTTCTGCGCCCTACTTCTCGTTATCCTGTTACCCATGCCCGCTTTCCTGCCTTATCCCTGCAACTTAATTATGGTCTCGGCGTAATGGAATCAGCAGAGACCAGCGGCGCCGTTTGGGGACTGCATGAGAGGAAGGAAGCAGCGTAGGGCGAAGTGAGATGCTTAACTACTGCTGCTACTCGTGTTTGGGATCTGAGGATGAGAGAGGCGGGCGGAGGTGCGGAAGTGATGGATGAGGACCTGTGGGAAGGGATTAGGGAGGTGACAAAGGGGGGAGTGTGTAGCAGTAACGTGTGGGGAGGTGACGGTCGGAGAGGGAATGAGTGACCAAACCGCCAAATTGTATGTTAAGACTCCTATATGGGGAGACGAAACGACGTTAACCGAAACGTGTCTTTTGAGTGTTTTTGAGCGTGTTAGGGAATGGAGTGTTGTCGGGTTGTTTTGTTTTGAAGGTTGTTGAGAGTGTTTGTGATTGTGTGATTGTGTGTGTGTGTGTGTATGTGTGTGTTAGGGAGGGGATGTAGGATAGTTAAATGATTAATTTGTGTAATAGAAAGGAAGAGAGAGAGATTAAGTTGTGATTGCTATAGGAGGTGAGAATTAAAGCTATTTGTGGGAAAGGAATGAATAAACGAAGTAGAAAATCAACAGGGAACCAGGAAGGGGTCAGTAAACAGGATAGGACAAGAAATACCGTGTTCAGGCGTGATAGAGTGGTTTTTAAAGAGAGGCAGAAAGAAACTGGGGGTTTAATAGTGTCTAATATGTGAAGGCGACGAGATATTTGCACCCTAGGAGGAGGAAGTGACTGGAATGAAGAATTTGGGAGATACATGTATGACTTCGTGTAGGAATAAAGAGTGAACAAAGAGAGGAAAGGGAAGGTAACATGCATAGAAAAGGGATATAGCATAGAAGGAGAGGAAGGAGAAGGAAGTAAATGAAGGTGAAGAATGAGGGAGATATGTTTAGCAGAAGAGTGGAGAAGCGTAGGAAAGGAAGGATAAGGAAATAGAGAGGCATAAAAAAAAGAGATAAAAAGAGATAGAGATTGAGGGAAATATATACAGGAAAGGGGTGGAATGGAAGGAGGAGTAACAAGAGAGGATATACAGAAGAGAAAAAAAAAGAGAAAGAAAAAAATATTAAGGGAGAAAGAGATTGAGTGTTGGAAAGTCTAGTTTAAAGATGATAAGGCAAGGGAAAAAAAAGGACAACAAAGAAAACAAAGAAAAAAGAAAACGGAAGGAAAGAATGGAAATGAAAACTATGAGATTAAATTCCTCACTTCCTCCTCCGATTTGTTGTTGTCTTTCTTTTTCTTTCTTTCTTATATGGAATTCTCTCTCTCTCTCTCTCTCTCTCTCTCTCTCTCTCTCTCTCTCTCTCTCTCTCTCTCTCTCTCTCTCTCTCTCTCTCTCTCTCTTGTCGTGGTAAACAAAAAAGTTAGACTCATTTACATCCAGTAGATCTGAAATTCCTTAGAGAGAGAGAGAGAGAGAGAGAGAGAGAGAGAGAGAGAGAGAGAGAGAGAGAGAGAGAGAGAGAGAGAAATGCATCAAACGAGTGATTTCCTCTTTTACTTTTTCTTCTTCGTTAATTCTTTCCTATAATTGTTTTTGTTTTTCGAAGTTAATTGTTTTTCCATTATTTTCGCGGTGTGGAATAGTTTGCGTGTTTCTGTTTCTCGCGCGTATGTGGGAATTGCACGCGTCCCTCCCCGAAAGTGATTGTTCCCTGTACGTTAAATTACTGGTGTTGAATTGTCGTCATTCCTTGTCTGTCTGTCTGTGTGTCTGTCTGCCATTATGTATGTATATTTATTTGTCTGTTTATCTATTTGTTTGTTTGCCTTCGCGTTTGTCTCTCTGCCTGTCTGTCAGTCTGTCTGTTTGTGTTTTTTTTTTTTTTTCGGATGTATTTTTGTCCGTTTGTCTGTCTGGTTTTTTTTTTTTGTTTGCGTGTGTGTGCTTCTGTTTGTCTGTCTGTCTGTCTGTCTCTTTCATCACGGGAATTCTGTGCAGCTAATTGGTTATACATTTTTTTTATATATATCTTTTATTTTTTAGTTGTAAATTACTGTTCTGAAATTTCGTCCTTCATTCTCTACATTTTTATTGCATATTTATGTTTCTTTTATCTTTTTCCTGTTCCACTAATGCTGAATAATATCAGGAACTTTTATGTTTGATCTTCGTTCTTTTTTTTTTTTTTTGCTTTGTAGGTTTTCCCCTTTATTTAATTGCTGTTTCTTTCCGCTCTATCGCTTTGTTAGTTTTTGTTTCCTTATAATTTACTTTCAATTTTTGATAAATTTCTCAGTTGCATATATGTTGCATCTAATGTGGAGTTTTATCCTTATCTATATCTTTTTTTTATCTATCTATCTATTTAAGTTGCATTGATTCATTACACTTACAAACATATTTCCTTCATTAATTTTTGCATGAATCCTAATAGCGACAAAAAAAAAAAAAAACAGTTAAAACAACGAAAGAAAACCCCAAAAGAAAAAAAAACCTTCCTTCAGTCAACCCGTCACTTAATTTCCACCTTTACCTTCCCCTCCGCCACGTGCACCTTCCCGTTGGCGTGACCCAAGGCTTACCTGAGAATTCACCTGAGGGCACACCTGGGGAGTCTTCCTTCATTTGCCTTGCAGATGTGTAATATTCAGGTAAAGCTGCGTCTCTCACAGGTAACCTCCGTCCCATCAAGCCATTAATGACGCGGCCAGGTAAGGGAGGGAGACCAAGTAAAGGAAGGGAGCGAAGGGACAGGCAGGAGGATGACGGGAAGGACAGGGGATTAAGGATGATGAGATTGAAGGGAAGGGAGAGTGAGGGAAGGGAAAAAGGAAGGGATTAGATGAGGATTAAGGAGGATAAAGGGGATGAATACAAGTGGGGAGGAAGTGCAAGGAAGGGGAGAGAAGGAAGTATAGTGTGCAGGGAGATTAGACTGATGAGTTGGAAAGGGAAGGAGGAAGGCAGGGAGAGAGGAAGTGTGGATGGCAGGAAGGGAAGGAAGGTAATGGGAAAATGATTGCTTGGAGGAGGAGAGGAGAGGATAAATGAAGAGGTATGGTAGAGGAAGGGAGAAGGGGAAGAAAGTACTAATATAGAACAACAATACAGAGAAGGAGGAAGATGAGAAAAAATAGACTAAAAATTAAATAAAAAGATTAGTCAAAGGAAAAAGAATACACACACACACACACACACTAACAACAAAAAAAGTCAATGTGCGGAAAGACAGACAGACAGACAGACAGAGACAGGCAGGCAGACGGGCAGGCAGTGAGGCAAGTGTAAAAAGAGGCTGCAGCAGTTGGCAGGAAGACAGGCTCTGATCCATGGCTCTGGAGGGGCAGGAGGAAAAAGCAAGTATCTAATTGAAGCTGACAGGAAAAAAAAAAAAAAATACATATAGAAAAGAATCGGCAAACAGACATGTAGATAGGCAGATTAAAAAAAATAACACCGAGGCACGCACGCACACACACACACACACACACACACACACACACACACACACACACACACACACACACACACACACATGCATTAAAGAGAGAGAGAGAGAGAGAGAGAGAGAGAGAGAGAGAGAGAGAGAGAGAGAGAGAGAGAGAGAGAGAGAGAGAGAGAGAGAGAGAGAGAGAAAGAGAGAGAACTGCAAATATGGTCATTACCACTCAGTAAACCACATTTAAATGCACACACACACACACACACACACACACACACACACACACACACACACACACACACACACACACACACACATATCGATTACTTTTAAAGTCACCACCACCACCACCACCACCTGCTTTGTGCCTCGAAAAAGAAAGAGAAGGAAAGGAAGAAAGTACAGTAGAGCCTCGAGGTGTACAGAACAAGGAACTTCGTAGCCAAAACAGAAAGACAACAAAGAAAGAAAGAAAGTAAAAAAAAAAAAGAAAACACTGATGATAAAATTAAACCTTTCTGTAGAATTACGATTATTTCTATTTTTAGTTGCTGGTAAAGAAAAAAAAATTGAAAGATTGTGTATTTTCATTTACATGTTTACACACACACACACACACACACACACACACACACAGACTGCGTGCTAGTTCCTCCCCCAAAAAAGATAATACAAACATTCCCCGGAAGAAATTTGCATCTCTTCTCCTTTCCTATCTGAGTGTTGATGCTTCATGGGACGAAGGGAGGGAGGGAAGGAGAGAAGGAGGGAGGGAGGAAGGGAGGCTTGGAGGGAAGATAGAGATGCGGGAGGAAATAAGGGAAAAATGAGGAGTGGGAGGGAAGGAAGGATGGAGGGTGGGAGAGAAGATTGTAAAATAGGAAGGAAAGAGGGAGGAGTGAAGGAAGGAAAGAAGAAAATGAGAGTAATATGGAGAGAGAGAGAGAGAGAGAGAGAGAGAGAGAGAGAGAGAGAGAGAGAGAGGGAGAGAGAGAGGAGAGAGAGAGGTTAACTGTGCCTTTCATTCTTCCCCTGTACAACCTCCGTTATTGCATTAGATGACAGTGTGCTGAGATCACTGCACCTCATCACAAGCAACCTCGTCAGGATCAACAGGTTTGCTGCTGTTTGTTCGTTTGTTCCTTATTACACCCCTAGCGAAAGAGAAAAAAAAAGAATGAAGTTTAAGCAGCACATACCAAGTCAGACATCGCCTATTTGTTTGTCCTCGCGAAAGAAATGCGACGAAAATAAAGATAAGTGATAAGAAAATGTCATGGGGGTGCCTCCGACATAAATAAATAAATAAATAAATGATAAATAAATAAATAAATAAATAAATAAATAAATAAATAAATGCGTAAGGTGTTGGTAATGTTTTGATGAAAGGTAAAAAAAAGTAACAAAGATTTAAGATATAGTTCAAAATAAAGAAAAAAAAATAAAATAAAGGCCGCAAATTAAACGGACTAAGATTTCACTGTAGAAAATAAAATAAAATAAAAATAAATAAATAAACTGTAAATTCCTGTCCTAAGTTTGTTGGGTAAATTTCATGGTAGCGAGGAGAATTTTTTTTTCGTTTTCTTTTTCTTTTTTCTTTTTTGTTTGTGTGGTGTGTGTGTGTGTGGTTTGTGTGGTGTGTGTTTGCGTGTTAGTTTTGCGGTGGCTGTCAGTTCGGGTCGCGTCAGTGTTCCCGCAGCTGTCACGCCACACAGCGCCCCGTGGTGAGGCAGTCAGCCGCGTGTTGTCTCTCCTGTGGTGACTTTTGCTTTGTTGTTTTAGTGAGGGAGGGAGGGGGGAGGGAGGGAGGGGTCAAGGGAGCGAGCGAGCAAGCGATAAGGAGAGGGAGGGACGAAGGAGAAAGAGAGAGAAAGAGAGGGGTAAGAACACACACACACACACACACACACACACAGAAATAGATGTATCACAGAAAACGAATAAAAAAAGACAAGCAAAAAAGGAAAAGAACAAAACTAAGAGGACAAAATAAGAGGATATAAAGTGTAAATTACAATGAAAAATATGTTTGTACATGCACACGCTATCACGCACGCACGTACACTTTCAAGTCCTAATATAGTGTGTGTGTGTGTGTGTGTGTGATAAAAATAACTGATAAATTTTTCTTGTCTGTGTTTGAGGTCATTACATTAAGATTTCAAGTAAATATTTGCGTCGTAAAATAGGATATATTGCCTTTATTACTCTCTCTCTCTCTCTCTCTCTCTCTCTCTCTCTCTCTCTCTCTCTCTCTCTCTCTCTCTCTCTCTCTCTCTCTCTCTCTCTCTCTCTCTCTCAAACCTCCATAAGTTATATAAATATCTATTCCACTAATAAACAACAACTTATATTCCAAAGCAAACATTTATATAGATCCCAACATTTACGTCTCTACCTTCCTGCTCATGCATTTATTCATAATCGTAAGCTTGTTTGTGATGACCTGGAGGCGCCTCGGATTGCCCTAATGTCTTCTGCCGCTGCTCTCCTTCATTGCTCTCTCTTACCTTAACCTTTACCTTGCTGTGCCTCTCCTCTCCTCTCCTCGTCCTCATCCTTCCTTGCCGTATCCTCGACTTAACTTGGCTTCTTTCTTAGTCTCTTGTTTTTTACTTGTTTTGCCTTTGTTGTTTTGTCTCTCCTTTACTTTATGTCCTGCTGTTCATCTCTCCTTGTCCATTCTCTTCTTTCAACCCATTAAGCGTCTTCTGTCAGTTCTCCTTCACCTTGCTTTGTTCATTCGATCTCTACCAACCTTCCTGTGTTTTAATCTGTTCTCTCCACGTACCTTATCTTGTTCATCCTTTCCCTTTGCAAACCTCTCTTTTATCTTAGCCTGTCCTCCCTCACCTTACCTTGTTCGCCCTCTACTTGCAAGCCTTCCTGTGTCTTCGTCTGTTCTTCTCCACCTCACCTTGTTCTGGCTGCCCTCCCATGTAATACTTCCCCAGTGACACCTTATGTTCACTCTCCTTTTATGTTCCCCTCGCCTTGCTTTCCCTTCGCATTTTCTCCTTGGTGTGTTTTTAGCTCCCTAGACGACCTGGTCACGTATGTCTTAGCCTTGAGTGTGGTGTTGGTGTTGTTTTCCTTGTTTTGAGGGTTTTAGATTGACAGACAGACAGACAGATAGATAGACAGATTCTCTCTCTCTCTCTCTCTCTCTCTCTCTCTCTCTCTCTCTCTCTCTCTCTCTCTCTCTCTCTCTCTCTCTTTTACCTGCGTTTTTCCTTTCCTATCTATCTTTATTTCTTTCTTTTCTGTCTTCCACTTGTTTTAATTTTTCTTGTCTTTCTTTTCCTTGTGTTTGTTTCTTTCGCTCTTTCTGTCTCTCTCTCTCTCTCTCTCTCTCTCTCTCTCTCTCTCTCTCTCTCTCTCTCTCTCTCTCTCTCTCTCCCTTTCTTTCTTTCTTTCTTTCTTTCTTTCTTTCTTTCTTTCTTTCTTTCTGTCATTTTTTCTTTCTCTTTCGTTCTTCTTTCCTTCCTTTCTTTCATTCTTTCCTCCTTCCTCTCTTCCATTCTTTCTTCCTTCCTCTCTTCCAATCTTTCTTTCTTTCTTCCTTCCTTTCTTTCTTACCTTCTTTCCTTTCCCCCAGCTTGGAAGTTGCGTGTTTTCCTCACTTACTGAGCTCCACTGAACTGACTTGTATTGATCAAACCTTCCCTTTCTTTCCTGTTTTTCTCACCCTCCGAATCTCTCCTCTTGCCCTTCCTCCCTCCCTTCCTCCTCCCCCCCACCCTTCCTTGCCTCCATCACAGGAACTACAACTGAATTCAAACGGTCTTGATAAAATAAGTTTCCTTTTTCCCGCTTATTCTCTTTCCCATCTCACTCCTTCTTTCATACCTTATTTCTTCTTTCGATTTCTTTTTTATATATTTTATTTTTCACTTTCTGGAAATAACTCGATTGATGCTAAACTAACTTTTTTTTTCTTCTTTTTCTGTTACATTCTTTTAGACTTTTTCTTCTTTTGTCTTTTCTTAGGTTTTAATTTTCATCTTTCTTCCTCCTGTTCTGTTTCTCATACTTCCCTTTATCCTTTCTTGCCTCCCTTCTTCCTCTCCAATCTTGTTTCCTCGTTTCTCCTTCTTCCTATGTCTCTTATCTTCCTCTCCTCCTCTTATTTTGTTCCTTACTTCCTCTTCGTTCTCTTTCCCCTCCTGTCATCTTCCCTCATCTCTCCTTCCCCGTGTCTTTATTTTACTGTCTTCCTCTTATTCTGATCTTTATTCATTCCTTTATTCCTGCTAACTTTTTATCTTTCCTCTCTTCCCTCTCCTATCTTCTTCCTATCTCTCCTATCTTCTTCTCTTCTTTCATGTTTCCCTCTTTCTTGTTTATTTATCCTGTCCTTTTATCCTTTGTCTCCTCTTGCTTGTCTCTCTCTTATCCTTTTCATCATCTCTCTTCTCCCTTCTCCCTCTCTTCCTTCTTCATTTCCCTTCTCCTTCTCCTTCTTTCCCTTTTTCGTCTTTCTTCTTCCTCTCTCTTCTCTACCTCTCTTCTTCCTCTCGCTTTTCCCTTTCGCTTCTCTATCTCGCTTCTTCCTTTCCGCTCTTCCTCTCCCTTCTTCGCCTCCTTTCTCCATCTCCCTTCTCCATCTCCCTTTTTCCTCTGTTCTACATCTCCCTTCTTCCCCTCCCTTCTTTCTCTCCCTTTTTTCTCTCTTCTTCCTCTCTCTTCTCCCTTTTCCTCTCTCCCTTCTCCATCTCCCTACTCCTTTCTTTTCCATCTCGCTTCTCTCTCTTCTTTCTCCAGTTTCCTCAAAAATCGAAGTGTCCCTGCAGCAGCTTTGCCTCTCAGTGTTCTGTTGTGGCTCAGAAAACGAAATACAACTGTCTGTCATGTAAATAGAAACTGGAATCTAAAGGAAAACGTAATGCCATTGTAACCATGTGTGCCTTCAGCCATTCAGCCTTTCCTTTCTTTTTTTTTTCTTTTTTACTTTATTTTATTTCCTTTTCATTTTGGCTTAGTATGTAAGGGGATGATGATAATGGTGGTGGTGGTGGTGGTGGTGATGATGTTTGGAGTGGTTGTAGTGGTGTAGTATTAGTATTAGTATTAGTAGTAGTAGTAGTAGTAGTTCTTGTTCTTATTACTCTTGTTCTTATTGTTCTTGTTCTTGTTGTTATTAAAATTGCGGTTGTAAGAGCTTTACACTGAATATATTAGGACACCACCATCTCCAGCCAGCCAGCCAGCCAGCCAGCTTCTTCTGTGTTGCAAATGCGTATCTTTCCCTGCCTTCACCTGACGCGGCTGAGCGAGGCGAGGCGGAGGAGGGGGGTTGGGGAGTGGGGGGGTGGGTGAGGACCTGTGACTCCTGCACTCTAGCACGATAATTCAATAGCTGGAAGGTGCGACTTTACAGATGCCACACAAATACATGCTACCAGAGTGTATGTATTGGGGGAACTGTGTTGGTTGGCGCTAAGTGTTGGAAAGATCAGTCACCAAGATGTTTCCCGCTGCTCGTATGTACTGCAGGAATACATAGAGTAGTACTGAAGAAGAAGATTTTTTTTTTTTTTAATGATTTCGTATGTATTGAAAGAAATGTATTGATTGTTGCTCGTAAGTACTGTAAGAATAGAGTAATGATTGAAAGAGAATAATGTTTTTGTTTATTTATTGTTGTTTAGCTAAAAAGGTTTCTGCAAATGTTCATAGATGTGTTGAAATGTATTTAGACAAGTGTCCTGAAGATCCTTGTAGAATGTTAGAATACTTGGTGTGTGTGTGTGTGTCTGTGTGTGTGTGTGTGTCGATGGTGGGAGGTCTAAAATTCTCTCTCTCTCTCTCTCTCTCTCTCTCTCTCTCTCTCTCTGAATGTATTTTCTTTTGTCATCCACCGTTAAGTATTCAAGCATAATCACAAGCACAATCAATACTTTGTGTGTGTGTGTGTGTGTGTGTGTGTGTGTGTGTGTGTGTCTGTGTGTGTGTGTGTGTGTGTGTGTGTGTGTGTGTGTGTGTGTGTGTGTGTGTGCATGCATGTGTAAATAAACCCCCCACGTGCGGCGCTTCAAGGCACACATCCTCCCCTCCCTCCCCTTGAGTCACTGCGGTAATTACACATCTTCCTCAGACAATTGTGATGACTAAACCAGAACTCGCCAGCCCCTCCCTGCCGGCCCCATCATCATCATCATCATCATCATTATCAGTCTCACCGTCTGTTGTTGGGAGTTCACCGCAGGACAAAAGCCTCGCAGAGCAGTCAGTGGCAGGAGGCGAGGCGGCTTAGGGTGTCTTCGCAGGATTGCCGTGTTGTGAGGTCGAAATTCATAGTCTTATCGAGTTACATAAATACAGATCGAAATTTGTCAGTTTACGTTCGTTCCTGCTCTTCCTCTTCCTCCTCCTGGGGCGTTTATCTTTTTCTCTGCATTTTCTTTTATTTGTTTTTGTTTCGTGGTTTCTTGATGATCCTGCTCTTGATGTTATTGCAGCTGTTATTGTTGCTGTTATTGTTACTGTTATTGTCGTTTTTCGCGGGACTACTGTACGGCATGAAAATGAACATAAGAGCGTAAGAAAATCAGGGGAGCTGCAAGGTGTCAGGTCTACACGTGGCATTCCCTGCAAATAAATTCAAACTGTCTGCATTTGACGAACATAAGCAAATATATCTCTTTCCTCTTTTGTCTTTTCCCTCACCTCTCCCCTCATCTTCATCTCTCCCTCTCGGTTGTGAGTCAAATGCGCTGACAACTACTACGACTGGGTATCCTTCCGCTTCTAAAGGCCCGTTGAAGGTAATATCTTTCCCCACAAATCTTCATTACGTGGTGAGAAGAAATTTACGCACTTCAAGGAGCCGTGAAGAGACTGACGAGAGGTAAGAAAATGACGGATATACTGGAACATTAAAAAAAAAGACAGACCGACAGACAGACAGACAGACAGGCAAAAGACAGAGATAGACAACTGCATAGTGAGACATGAAGACAAGAAAGGCATACAAATAGCTAATGAAGACAGATACATAGACACATACTGAAACAAACAGACAGTTGGGCAGACAGACGGTGAAAAATTGATACAAAAAACAGCAAAAGTTATCAGAAAATACGGACATACAGAAACAGGTGAAAAAGACAGGCGAACATCAAGGGAGACACAATAATAATAAAAAAAAAAGGTAAATAAAATAGAAAAAAAATAAGGACCACAAGACAATCAGACACAAATACCCAAAAAATAGAGACCGATAAAAAAAAAAAGGTCCAGACAGACTCGAAGTATTGATCGAAAAGTCTCCAAGTTTGCAGGAATCGCTGTGATCTCACTTTTTCTTTTCTTTTTCCTTCTTCGATTTACCATTCATCTTAGTGACCTCGACACGTGGTGGCTTACGAGACTGCGTGGCCTTGAGGCAGCCAGCAGTGCACCAGACGTCTCGCTGTCACTGATTTTGTAGCATTGTGGAGCGTCATAAAGTAAATCCCCATCCTCGTGTTGTCGCCCTCGCTAAATTTACGCCTCAGGAACACGAAGGGAACGGATTTGCTGCGTGTTTTTTTTTTTTTTTTTTGCTATTTCTGTCCCGCTCCAGACTGACAAATCCAATATGTATTAATGCGCAGGTCTGACCCTCGCTGGTAATGCCCGGCGTCCAATTATGTGTGGTGTGCTGCAGGTCATTGCTTGGCCTGCTGTTTGTTTCTTAGCGAGGATACTGAAACAAGAAAAAAAAAAAAAACGTCGTGTTTGCTTGAAGATTACGGTGATACGAGTAAGTATTCAATTTTCCTTCTTTTTGCATTTTTTTGGCCTCCCTGAGACACACACAAAGATAAGAGGAGAGACAGAAAAAGATGAACGAAAAGACAGGCGGACGCAGACACCGCCCCCCGCCCCCCCATATTAAGGAATAAATAGATAAATGAATAAGATACAGACAGGCACAAAAGGAGTCGTGTGTTTGTTGGCATGGAGGGACAATACCTATTTATTTTGTATTTCTCTCTTGCTCTTTTCTCTGAGACGCAATAATGATAATAATAATAATAATAATAATAATAATAATAATAATAATAACAATAATAATAATAATAAAACAAAAACAGATAAAGATAGAACAGAACTGGCGGAGACAAATACAAAAAACAAAAATAAATAATTAAATAAAACTTAGACATGAACAAGAAAAGTCGCGTGTTTGTTGGTGTAGGACAGTCTCTCTCTCTCTCTCTCTCTCTCTCTCTCTCTCTCTCTCTCTCTCTCTCTCTCTCTCTCTCTCTCTCTCTCTCTCTCTCTCTCTCTCTCTCTCGTACTCTTTGGCCTTTGCGAGGTGGTGGTGGTGGAGGCAGGAAGTGAGTCAAGCTTTCACTCAGCGCCTCCCTCCACGCTGGACGAGGCTTATTGGCGACCCTCAAGGGCTTACTGACACGCACTGGCAAGCTTTCGGCGCCAACTCACTCGTGGCCACTCCCGCTGAGAGAGCATTAGCGGCGCGAACCCTCCAGTTTTTTTATTTTATTTTTTTTATTTTTTTATTCTCTCGTCTCGGAAACTCGATTTTACACGAAATATTTGTGTGCGATCATCCGTTTTGTGAGTGCTGGCTTCCTGTATTTAAGGCCTTTCCTTTTCTCTGTATTTCGTGCATTCGTGTCTGAGGCAAGAGGGAGTATTTTTGCTGTATTTTTTTTTTCTTTTTCTTGGAAGTCTGTACAGTAAGCAGAAGTTGGTCGTTTGCTTGGATTCAGGTGCATGGAAGACTGGGTATGTCCTTTTTTTCTTCTTTTTGATTGATTAATTGATTTTTGGCACTGCAGTCAGGTCATAATATGAGGCCTTTAGTTGGTAGTGTTCTCTTATTACTGTTGCGTAGAAAATTAGGTATGTTTTACTCTTATTCTTCATTAAGTAGTTGAATTTTGGCGCTGGAACGAGGAGGTCATATTGAGACTTCATATTCGGCAATCTGACACATCTTTCTTTAATCACTAACCACTCTGAGACACCCTTTTATTGTTCTGCTGCCACCTGCAAGCATTATACTGGCTGGAAATTGGAAAACCTATTCATTTTACGCCTTTTCTTTCTTGTAGATGTTTATAAAAACTCCATATATTGCTTTTAGCGGTGTGAGCTGTTGCAAACCGCAGTGAACGTGTTAATATCATAATCTATATATATCCCTGGCGCTGTCCTCGTCACCAGCCCAGAACATGTGGGTACTCTCACGGTCTTTTGCAGATAGCCAGAGCTCTTTGAAGTCGAGGCTCTGGAGGACTTAAGGATCCCTCTAACGAGAATCCTGTTTGAGCTCCCGGCCAGCAAAGTGAGCGAAGCGAGTGGTGGTGGTGGTGGTGGTGGTGGTGGTGGTGGTGGTCCTCAGTACACGCCGACTGGAGTTTGAGAGTGCTTGTGTTTTGCGTTATTCATGTGAGTAGTAGTGGTGGTGATGGAGGGGGTGGAGGTGAAGTTACTGGTAGTGGTTGAGGTGGTGGTGGTGGTGCGGCTGCAATACGGGCGAATGAACTCAATCTGTTTACTGCCGCGATCATTCTTTGGTGGCATTCATAGCACTGTAAAAAGAAAAAAAAAGTGGTTTGCCTAGACGCGTACAAACACACACACACACACACACACACACACACACACACACACACACACACATTAAGGTGAAATAAATAAATAAATAAATAGATAAATAAATAAATAAACAATAAAAATCAGTAAATGAAACAAAGGAAAATAAACAAATAGCAAAAAATCAATAAATGAAATAAAACAAAAATAAGATATAATGAAATAACAAAAGCCACAAACGGTTTAAACAAAGGTATTCTCGACACCAGAGATTACAAACTATTATCAAACAAAGAGGAGAGAAGGGAAGAAAACTGCATCCCGCTAAATTAAAAGTAAACGTAAGGCGTGGCAAGACTTGTAGTGAGAATGACATGCAGGCGTGTGGAGAGGTGACGCTGTGAGGGAATGAGTCTGGGAGAGAGAGTGTGTCAGTGCGCTGGTCGGTGTGAAGGCAGGCAGGCCCGGGGGAAACACACAATTTCCGCGTCATACGAGCACTGGGGTGACACTCACCGGTGTAATGAGCGCCGTGGACGAGCCTCGGACTCATTCAGAAACGCTTTGCTCTCTCATCACGACTATTTTCAAGGGCCACAGACATAACCATCCGGGTTCTCAAGGTTGCTTCTACTGTTAATAAAATAGAAATATTGTTCATTTGTTACTAGAGCCATAAAAAAAAAATATCCTTAGAAACCCGTGTAACTTCAACTTGAGCCTTTTAAAAGTAGTTGAGGTGCAGCCACAAGTGCTTCAGAATATGGTTCTTGAATTTCCTGACGATGATAAGCCAGCCAGTGCTTGGCCGCCGCGCCACCGAGGGACTCAGGCGCAGCTGTGTGGCGACGGATGGAGGGCGTGCCGGGCGTGGGTGGCGAGGCATAAAAAATGTGACAAACACCTTGATCGCATTCTTGCCTCGTATAAAACTACGTGTGTGTGTGTGTGTGTGTGTGTGTGTGTGGAGGGGTGAGTGGCATGCACAGCTCTCGTGAGGCGCCGCAGTGTCGGTCTCGGGATCTTGAACAGCGTCGCCTTCTAGTCTAACGCCGTGACAGTCTTTCCAGGAGGAAAAACTGGTCTGCACTGGTCTGTGTGTGTAATGGACGGCGGGGCGGCGGTGAGACGTGGCAGTGATGGGTGAATGGGATCTGTCGGGGCGGGGAGCACTACTGGGATGGGGAAAACTGATGGTGTACAGTACATGTGACAATGTGATGTTCTTTGTAATTGTTGATGTTCTTGTTACTTAGGAAAGTTACGAATATCATTATCATTATTATTATTATTATCATCATCATCATTACCGTCATTATTATTATTATCATTATTATTACTATTATTGTATTTTTATTGTTGTTGCTGTGTTGTTGTTCTTAATACCATTACTATAATCACCAAATGAGAAATGATGGCTGCGCTGCTTAATCCTCATTTTCTGTTAATTTTATGCTCATACCGTGACTAATTTGTATTTTAAGAACAGCAATGATTTTTTTCTTCTTTCTGAGTTAATATTCTTTTTTTTCTCTCTCTCTCCCGCAGGTAAGGCAGTGAGGACATCATCTGTGTTTAAATCAGCTGACGCAAGTGTTGGCTCGTCATTGTGGGCCTCAGTCTCGCCACGGCAGCCACGGAGGTGAGACGCCAACTTTATTTTCGTATTACGCAATGACAATTTGAAGCGCCGAACACAATGGTGTCATCCTGAAACGTCACATAATAAACGATGCAATAGATTCTTCTGCCTGTGCATTGAACGTGTATATTATGGAAATGCTTGTAAATCTGGGTTTGCTTGTACCTCGCTTCCGCTTCATTATCTGTACGCTTGTATGAGACGCGTGCGAAACAAACTTATGAGGAACCCATGCAATAAGATCCTCGGCGTTCCTCGTATACTTCACTACCACGGGCGACACAGCGGCTCTACAAACCCTGCTGTCCCTTTCTCGCTGGGGGCAACGCATTCATATTTGGACGCCCCTCTCCTGAAGTGTCATCGGACGTCAGAAAGCGTACTGGAAGCCTCCTGGTGCACGGTGCCGAAGCGAGAACACACGATTTCATGCTTATACTCCCGGAACAGAGGCTCGTCTATCGCAGGGGTATGAGAGAGAGGATGCAGGCAAACACATACTTTCAAAGACTGACAGTGAGAGCAGGAGAGTGTTACTGGTATGTACGAGGACGCCAGGCTATTGAAGGGAGACTGGGCTGGGAGAGAGTGAGTGAAGCAGTGCGTGAGGTATAGAAAGCTGTGGCGGTGGAAAGATGTGGGTGGGAGGAGAGGTTAGGACGAGAAATGGTGTAGAAAAGTGGAGGAAAGTGTAGAAAAGCGAGGAATGGTGTAAAGGTTATGAAGAAGAATTGTGTGTGGAGTTTAAGACGAGAAGAGAGTGTAAAGACGAAGAATAGTGTAGAAAAATGAATAGTGTAATGTAGAATATAAGACGAAGAATAGTGTAGAATTTAATACGAATAATACAGCACAGTAAGACATAAAGTAACACAACAAAGAGGCGAGGGGGAGACTGTAGCATACGTGTGAGATACAAAAGTAACACAGGGAACAGATAGAAGAAAGGAAGCTCCAGATTGGCTCACTTCGCTGGCTTTCACGTGTAAATCTACCATAATTCCACGACTACACCAAGGCCATGTCAGAGTCCACTTAAACTCCACCCAAGGGCGTGTGGTATTCTAGCCAGGGGCCCAGAACACGGCACAAAACACGCCCAAGCCACCCAGGACACATTAACACTCAAGCTCAATTCCACAGTGCTATTCTGAGGCATGACAAATTGTGTTAAGTTTATCGCCGCGAGCATTACCGTGTCGCGTGGCCAGTGTACCAGGCAGGAGAGGAAAGACAGTATTTAAAAACGCTTTGCTCTCTCTCTGTCTCTCACCGCGACTATTTTCAAAGGCTACAGAGATGGTTAGCCGGGTTTCCAAGACTGTTTCTTTTGTTGATAATGTAGAAATCTTGTTTATCTGTCATTAGAACTATGAAAACATCATTAAAAAACTAGAGCCTTTTATAGGTATGTAGTGGAGGTGCGGCGCCAGAAGTGTTTTTTTTTCTTTTCCTTTTTTTTTTCTTTTTTTTTTGTTCAGAATATATTCCCAAAATTTGTTCAGGAAATGATGATAGGTGACGTGCGTGTTAATTTCGCAGCAAAACGTGTCCATAAATAGCGATGAGAAGTGCTGGGCGTAATGGAGGGAGAGGTTAATGGCGAATGGCTGCTGTAACATTCTGGTCACGCGTCACCTCCTGATTACGTGTGCCGTGTCTCCGTGAAGTGACTCAGTGCTACTCCTGCCATCCGCCGCGACGAGTGCCTGCGTGAAGACATTAGACGCGCACACAGACACAGAAACAGACACACACACACACACACACACACAAACCGTGGTATATTTTCACATTTTTCTTTCTTCATCCTTCCACACAAACTTCGTCTATTGCTTTTCCTGTTTTCCAATCCTTCCGCCTCTTCCTCCTCCTCTCCCACATCAATATTTATCACAACCATCATCATAATCATCACCACCACCACCACCATCGTCATCATCATCATCATCATTATCAATAGCACCAAAAGAAACATGATCATCATCCTCACTATAATCATGATCATCAGCCACACCCCTTTCCATTACAGACTAAAGAGGAAGCCATTTAACTTTCCCCTCACACCTTCATCCATCTTCCCTCCCTCCCCACGCTTCCTCCCTCCCTCCCTCCCTCCATCTTTTTCTTCCTGTCTCCTTTTCCAAACGCTGGCGGTGACCATAAGAGGGAGAGAAAAAATAGACCCGTAGCACCAGACCATCCATTCTCTCTCTCTCTCTCTCTCTCTCTCTCTCTCTCTCTCTCTCTCTCTCTCTCTCTCTCTCTCTCTCTCTCTCTCTCTCTCTCTCGCTCTCGCTCTCCGTCTCCTCGCCGCCACCGCTAACTCCTCTCCCCATTTTTTCTATTCAATAAGGACTCAATTTCATAGCTCAGTGGTCTCGTCTTGGGAGCAACTTTGATAACGCGCATTACTAGAGGAGGAATCGCGAGGCCAGGTTCTCTCTCTCTCTCTCTCTCTCTCTCTCTCTCTCTCTCTCTCTCTCTCTCTCTCTCTCTCTCTCTGATTCGATCTCTCGTTTCCTCCTTTTTCAATTGTTTCTCCACTTTTCTCTTTTTCCGTTTATTTATTTATTCTATTTACGATTTTATTTTCTCATTCAGTTATTTTTCTTCCTTTTCTTCACCTCTTTCATTCTTTTCTCCTTCCGTTTTTTTATTCACTCATCTTTCTCTCTCTCTCTCTCTCTCTCTCTCTCTCTCTCTCTCTCTCTCTCTCTCTCTCTGTTAGTTCCTTTTCCTTTTCCTTCTTTCGTTTCCTTTCCTTTCCTTTTCCTTTCATCTCTCGCTCAGTCACTAACTTTTTCTCTCTCTCCCACACATTTCTTTATCCTCCTCTTTCTTGGTGTGGGAAGTGAAAATTTGTGAGAAACGATTAGATTTTGCAGTTAGAGAGAATGGTGACCATGAAAGATTTTTGAAAGACTATTTGTGATGCGATTTTGATTTTCTTTAAAGGTTCCAGAGAGAGTAATAATAAAAACAAAATAATAACAGTTTATTCCGCTAGCACTCGTTATTCTTATACATGTCGTTAATGTCATTGTGTGATACATTACGATACTTGGGTTTTTTAAATCATAAAGTAAAACTAATTACATTTCGAGATGGTAAAACAGCTTTAGATAGTACACATAAATGGAAAAGTTTTAAATAGTGACACACACACACACACACACACACACACACACACACACACACACACACACACACACACACACACACACACACACACACACACACACACACACACACACACACACACATGAACAATAAAAAAAAGTGTAAATTCAATACTAATACCAGCTGTGGGTGATGCCTGTTAAAAACAAACAAAATAGTACTCATACTTCCTCCATAAAAGCTGATCCATCACAGTCTGTTCCCCTGCAACATTGTATCTCTCAGTTTTGTTTTAAGAGATGGTAGCGTACTGGCCTCTTTCACATTGGTGGGAAGGTTATTCTACAATTTTGGACCCCTGACTGAAAGACATCTTGCACCGGAGTCTGTGTTAGTTCTTTGGTACACACAGGTGATCTTGTTGTCTGGTGGAGCTGCCAGTTACGTCCCCTACGGTCTTGAAAAGTTACAAGATAATTAAGATGTACATTATTAACATAAACATAGTGATCCCTGTGTTGTAAATTATTTTATCTTTAATTTTTAGCCATTTAAAATCGTCTAAAATATGAGAAACATGATCATATTTTCTTGTTTTGCCGTCAACAATTCTTATAGCAAAATTATGCAATTTTTGAACGTGTTTTAGTTGTGTGGCGTTAGTTGTGATCCTTATAGAAGTACAACAGTTCATTATACTTAATACTAAAGACTATAACTAGAACGTGTTTCTTCATGAAAACAATCTTTAATCCTGTTTATATACACAAGTGTTCCTGTTACTTTCTTGGTCATCTCGGAGATATGTTTATCAAAGACCATGTATCTATCCACGTGTAGTCCAGGGTTTTTTACATGAGTGGTGGTTTGGATGGTCGTGTCATGAAGCTGT
>NC_087153.1:36890521-36925521 GCF_035594125.1 Scylla paramamosain | reverse complement strand
TGACTGCATTATTTACTGTGAATGCTAATTGTGGCTGGAGAGAGTTGCTGTTTATAATGGTGGATATTGTTATTAATACTATTCACGACACAACCTAAAATAAACTCAGTGCTACTTCAGAACACCTGCACACTTGCTTTGAGATTAGAGCTTGATGACTCAGAGAGAGAGAGAGAGAGAGAGAGAGAGGGAGAGGGAGAGGGAGAGGGAGAAGGAGAGGGAGAGGGAGAGGGAGGGAGTCACAGCCAGAGCTAGCACACCTGGGGATTACTGCCTGTAAATAACATGGATACACTGTCCACCACACCTGCGCTTCTAAGACCCGGTAAAAACCATGTAACTCCTGAGATCATCACGTGACTCCCAGGTGTGGCTGCTGCACCTGAGCACTGCCCACCTTGCTGCCTCGCCTCGCCTTGCCTAGCCGCCCCGCCCGCTCCCCAACATCCCCCGGGGCGCTACTCATTATGGATTTGAAAAGGTGCGGTCACTGACATGTCGCCGCCCTCACTAATTCAGTCAAGCCTCTGAATCCTGGCGGAGGTGAGGATTCAAGACAAGGGGCACTGGGACACTGACCTAATCACTTGACGTTACTGAATTGTGCTGCTTTTCTATTTCCTCTCTGTGCGTGTTTTTTGGGGACATTATGTTCTCTTATAGTCGTGTTTATAGAGAGGGATGATGGTTTGTCTTGTCATGTTGAGGCTTAGGTTGGGCGATTAATTTAATTACATCTCATTACTGGTGCTTTTCTTTCCCCTATGTTTTTTTGGGGGGCAGTATATTCTCTTGTACACGTGTTTATGAAGAATGTTAGTTTATATTGTCATGTTGAGCCTTTGGTTTGGAAAACAGCCAAAATCACACGACATTACTAAACACTGGTGCTTTTCTTTTAAATCTGCGTTTTTTTTTTCGTTTTTTCGTTTTACCAATGTATTATGACACGTTTATGTTCGTTTGTCCTGGAGAAGGGTAGTTTATCTTGTCATGTTCTTAATCCGCTAGAGATCCGAATCTAATCGCATCATATTACTGAACATGGGTGCTTTCCTTCCCCCTCTCTGCGTTTTTTGGTCATTATATTCTTTCATCCTTATGGCAGTACTTATTGGGAATGATAGTTTGTTATCTTATGTCGAAGCTTCGCTAGGGAAACAAATCTATCAAATGATATTACTGAACACCGGTGCTTCCTTTTCTTCTGTCTTCAGCTTTTTTACCAATATATTTTGTCACCTGTATATTCCTCAGTACCCCTTCACCTTTGAGGGAGCCACGAGCGAAACCAGTCAGGAATAAACTCGCCTCATAACACCTGTGGTTGTCTTTTCACCTTCAGTTAGCGTGTCAGAATGTCTTATCATTAATCATAGGTTTTAAAAGTGTGGGTACGCATCTCTATTTACACAGAGTCCCAGATAAGGACTCGCACCACATCACACATCACCGAGTGCTGGTTAATGTCTTCCCCCACTGCACCTTTCTGACTAATATGTTTTGTCATTCTTTACTCATGTATATATTCATCTCTTCCGGAATGAAGGCTTTGCTAAGAGGGGAAACGCAGTACACATCAATAAATACGGATATTTTCATATCTTTATCTTTCTGATATTGTAAATTTTTATATTTATGTTAAAAAGAGAATAACAGTTTGTTGTCTTGTGGTTAGGTTGAGTTAGGTCAAGTTAAGTTAGGTTGTCTTGTGATGCACTGAGGCACTGCTGATCCTTACAATCAAGGTGGCTTCATAGAACTTAGTACCGAAATAATTCATTAAGTCAGAATTGTATGAAGCAAGAAACATTTAATCCGATGATATTGTAAGACACAACACGTCATTCACTGTCGCAGGTGTAGAGCTCAACAAAGTAATCTGACCTCCCCCAAGTAAGACCATGAAAGGTTCCTGCATTCCGAGGGTTAAGAAGACGAGTCAGGTCACCACATTAATGAACACTGATAAGATTTTTTTTCTTTCCCTAATATCATCTTTGCAACTCATTTCTGTATTCCGTCACCACTGTACCCCGATGAAAAAGCTACGAAGACTTGATCTCCACACACACTAACGCTTTGCCACGGAGAGAAACCACGGTACAAAATTAATATTCTCTAATCAGTAAATCGTTTCATCCACCTTCACGAGAGAGAGAGAGAGAGAGAGAGAGAGAGAGAGAGAGAGAGAGAGAGAGAGAGAGAGAGAGAGAGAGAGAGAGAGAGAGAGAGAGAGAGAGAGAGAGAGAGAGAGAGAATAATAGTTTGTTACCTTTATAAACCGTGACACCTGAAGGAGTTGGGTGCGATGCCTCCAGAAATCTCGGGGAAGGGCTGCAGGATGTTGCTGGGAATTAATAACGAGAGCCTGGGCTTCACACAACAGAGGGAGGCATGTCGGCGAGCCCCACCACTCCCCTGAGATCACCAGTTAGCGCTCAGTTCGGTCGCTGCTTTTAGAAACTTTGTGAATTTGATGCAACCCTGCTGAAAGAGGACTATGTTGAATGAGCTGTGTTTTAGAGGCACTTGTGCATTCACATTCACATTTTCCACTCGGATTTTCTGCCATTGTGATAGTGGGGCAGTTTACATGAGTATTTCAAAAGTTTCCATCATGCGTGGATGTACTTTAATATATTACACGTTGGCAAAAAACACAACAGAGTGATCGCGTTCAGTTTTTTAGCATATGAATAAAAGTGCTGGCGTTCACGGGGCGTTGGTTCTGCATGTAATATTTTTCAGGGGGGATGTTTACCGAGCTGGGGGTTGCTTTGTATTGGTGTCCTGTGACCCTGAATGTTTTATCGCTGGCTTGCATTTGAGGGCATTGATGAAAAAGGTCCCATATTTTAGCTTTTGGCAGGGAAATTGATACAAGAGCTTCCATGTCTCCATTTTTCCTTTTCCTCCTCATCCTCCTATTCCTCTTCTTCCTTTTCCTCCTCTTCATCGTCTTCAAATTGAATTCAAACTCCTTCATCACTTTTCTCCTCTTCCTCCCTTTTTTTTTTTTTTTCTTATATTGATGCAGGTGCTCCTTTCTATCTCACTTTCCTCCTCCTCCTCCTCCTGAAATAGATGCAGACGCCTCCTCCTCTCGTCCCCTCCTTCTCTCCCTAGCGGGCCATACACTCGTGAACTCTCCCTGAATGGAGCTCAAGCATTTATCATATTCCATTCACATCTTGTCCTACCACCTGCGGGCAACACCTGGAGGCGAGCGACGGAGGAGGAAGAGGAGTAGGAGGAGGGAAAGTTGAGTGCGGAATGAAAAGGGTAGGTAAGCAAACAAACTCAAAACGCCTACAGTGAAAGATGATACAACAACACAGATGCTCTTATCGGAAAAAGGAGGAGGTGGTAGAATGGGAAATAGTTTAAATTGCATTGCCAGTCAACAAGTATTGTATTTCATTTCCTGTGAATAGAGGCAATGAGAAAACTCTGTGGAAATATACGTAATACAAAGTTTGACCTCAATTTTTGTATGCATGAGAGAGAGAGAGAGAGAGAGAGAGAGAGAGAGAGAGAGAGAGAGAGAGAGAGAGAGAGAGAGAGAGAGAGAGAGAGAGAGAGAGAAGAAAAATAAATAAATGAAGCGCAACCAAATGATAAAGAAAGTATATAAGAAAATAAGAAAGAAGGAAAAATGTGTGTGTGTGTGTGTGTGTGTGTGTGTGTGTGTGTGTGTGTGTGTGTGTGTGTGTGTGTGTGTGCCTGCATGTATCCCCTGCACGCGTACGTATTTGCATTACATAAAAACACACTAAACCCTCAACTTTTCCTCACAACCTCTCCTCTCCTCACCACTTCACTCTGCTCCTTCCTGTATCTCCTCCCTCTCATCCTCTCCCTCCCACACTCACACCGTATCTCCCCCTCGCCTGCTCAGCACTCACCCACCACCTCCACTCTCTTGAGGCCGACCTTTAAGGCTCTCGATGTAGGAGGAGGTGGAGAGGCACGGCCCTTACAAGATCCATACCTACTCTTCTCTCTCTCTCTCTTATCTTTCCTTACCCTACAATGGCTCTTAACCATAGAATGTGTAGGGGTATGTGGGTACACTCTCTGCCTTCTCCTCCTGTGTTTCTTTGCTCTACTTTGTGAAATGTCTGAGTTGAAGTGTGTTTTGTTGGAGGCTAAGATATGAATGGGTGGGTTTGTGTTGGTTGTGTGTTAATGGTTGGTTGGTTTGTTGTGTTTGGTGTGTGAATGGTTTGTTGTGCTAGTTAGTTGTGTGAAATGTGTGGCTTGTTATATTGTTGTGTTAAATGGTGTGCTTGAGCGTGTGTGTGTGTGTGTGTGTGTGTGTGTGTGTGTGTGTGTGTGTGTGTGTGTGTGTGTGTGTGTGTGTGTGTGTGTGTCGGGGAGAAATTGTCGATTGTTTATGATTTATCAGGGAAAGAATGCGAGTGTGTGTGTGTGTGTGTGTGTGTGTGTGTGTGTGTGTGTGTGTGTGTGTGTGTATGAAACTGTCTATTTGTGTGCATTATTTCAGAGGTAGACGTCAAAGTTTTTTTAATATTTCCCTACTGAAAAAAAAAAAAAAATCAGCGCCACCTATGATCAGCCGTACCGTCAGAAGTGAAGGGAACACCACTCAGGCTCAGGAATGATAAATTAATATCTCCTCATTTGTTATTCATGAGGAAGGAAAGGCCTGGGGGAGACTATAATCTGTAAAAAGGTAATAATTAATGAGTCTCATAATTAATTCAAAAGAAAGAAAAGTAGTTTTTTATATATGTATTTTTTTGAGGAGATTCTGTTGTCGTTTAAGTATTATTTATTATATTATATTATATTATTTTTTTATTTGCTCGTTTTTTTATCTATTTGTCCATTCTCTCTCTCTCTCTCTCTCTCTCTCTCTCTCTCTCTCTCTCTCTCTCTCTCTCTCTCTCTCTCTCTCTATCTATCTATCTATTATTTATCTATTTTTTTTTATTTACCCAACTGGACAACTTATGGAAGAGTGAGAATAGGATAAAAATGGAGGGGAGACAAAAAGAAACTGTGGGTGACAGGGAAAAAAAGTCTCATGATAAGATAAAGTGGAAGCCAGTTGACGTTAGACTTATTGGAGAGCCTTCCACATTATGGCAATAGCTACTTCTGTCACCACCACCACCACCACCACCAACAGCAACAGCAACAGCAACAACAACAACGACAACAACAAAAACAAAAACAACAACAACCAACTGAACTATCACTATTGTTTCTTCTGATGCTATTGTCTGTCAACTTGTAACATTTTTTTTTTGTTATTAATAATCTTCTCTTATTTTTCTTTTTTTATAATTATTGTCATAATCAGTCTTCTCCGCCTCCACCTCCGCCTCCGCCGTCTCCTCATGACTTTGACCCTGAGATGTGAAGGCATGCATGTGGATGTGATTGTGCGTGCGTGCGTGTGTTTGTGTGTGTGTGTGTGTGTGTGTGTGTGTGTGTGTGTGTGTGTGTGTGTGCTAGCGTGGCGGTGTCTTATGCAATAGTCAGATAAACAGCTTATTTATTATTATTACTACTATTACCATCATCATCATCATCATCATAATCATCATCATCATCATCGTTATCATCCTACTCCCTTTTAATTTTACAGCAACTACCACCAGTCCAGCATTACACATTCCACCCGAGTCCCCGTTAAGCATATTGTGTTCACCCGGAGGCGTCAATAAGCTACCCACGCATTACCTGGCGGCGGGAAGCTAATACATTTATCACTGGGAGGTGCATAATAGTCCCGTCATCCATCTCTTGCCTGTCTCCATGCGTGACCAGGAATGAGTTGCCCCGTAGATGAGTTTCCCGCTCCAGCATAATGGTTCGAGTCTCAAATTAACGAGCGAATCTCATTAACTTGCCTCGTGTTCCATCTCGTGTAGCGGAGCATGTTCTGAATTACGTAATGAATCCTAGAATGGGAAGATGAGAGGATGAGTGAATGAGTGTCTTCCATCAGGGCTCTCTTGGGGCCACCTGACACCTGGCTCCTGACACCTGACTCCTGCCGCCGCTTCGTGTGTGTCTTACCTGTCTTCGTATCATCTCATCTTGTTTGGCTTGTCTTCAGAATTGCTTGGTTTGAGTCGAGTGGGATTTGTAAAGGGAATTATGGTTTACATCAATAGGGTTTAGAATTATTATCATTATTATTATTATTATTATTATTATTATTATTATTATTTTGACGTATCTGAGGTATTTTGTGTTATACAGAGTTTAAATTTAGATAAAACATTTTTCATCAGGTCTCTCTGGTATCATATTTCTGTCTTTGATCTCCTTTTCCCCGTGACTCTTGTGCATTGAGCAAGAGAGAGAGAGAGAGAGAGAGAGAGAGAGAGAGAGAGAGAGAGAGAGAGAGAGAGAGAGAGAGAGAGAGAATATGCATCGATGAAGGTAATAGTACAAGTCATCCTGAAGCTAAAATCTCACTCAAATGTTTATCTATTCAGTCACAGCGCATTAAAATCAAAGAGGACCTGCCGCCCTGTCTCTTGGTGAGGGATGGCGGCGCCGCTCACCAAGTCATCCATCTCGACGGTGCAAAATTTAGTGCCAGGTCATGTCATCGGTGTATATTTCACGAGGACTTGTGTAACGCGGGAGTGACAGCTGCGTGGAGTGACGGGCGGGAAGAAGAGAAGGGGAAGGAAGCTTTTGCATAATGTAAGTCGACGTTAGAAAAAGAAAGACAATGTTGAAAATAGGCGGAGGATGAGTTTGAGTGACTTCAGATGTGGATGAGTTGTGTGGCGTTTCTGATTGGGAAGGAAGAGATGGGGGAGGTAGAAGACAAGGAAATAAGTTGTAATATGGAAAGAAGAATGGGTGAAGGAGGGAAGAGGAAAGAAGGGAATTGTGGTGGAGTACAAAGAGAGAAAAAACGAATTAAGGAAGGATGAAGGGGAAAGGAAAGGAGGAAGTAAGAAATTGTGGTAGGAAAGAAGGAAGAAGGAAGGAAGGAAGGAAGGAAGGAAGGAATTGTTGTAAGGGAAAAAGAAAGAAAGGAAGGCAGGAAGAAAGGAGGGAAGGAAGGAAGAAAGTAATGCATTATACTAGCAAAGAAAGAGAGGAAACAGGGACGGAATGAAAGAAAGGAGAGAGGGAAAAAAGCAAGGAAAGAAGGTGAGAAATAAAAAAGGAAGGAATCATGCTAAATCTAGGTACATTTTTTTGCACTGGGGAGTTACCGTGCAAACATCCTTATACCCTCTGGCTGCTGCACACGTCACGGTGTGTCGTACTTATCTCACGTTAGTGTATGAAGTGGCGGTGGTGTCCGTGACTCGCCCCATTGCCTCACTCGCCCTTGCCTCACCCACGTATTCCCCTTCGTCATTCCCGTGTGCCCTGCTGTAAATCAAGCGTGTTTTGGTCATCATGTGGTCTTAAGATACATGGTTTCTATGTTAACAGAGATAATGATGTTAGATTGTAATGATAAACAGTACTTTTTCTTTTTCCTTCGCCTTCTGGAATGAACATTTTTATCATCTTTATGTTAAATATGTATAGTGTTATTCCTGTAAATAATACTATCATAGGCTTCTTAAATAATTCCATACTCAACGTGGAATTTTAAGCCTTTCTGTAAATATTTGTTTAAAAAAAAAAGTCATCTTTGCCTTAAAAAATAAATGAAAAAAATAAATAAAAAACCTTCATGAAATTTTGAGTGACTTGTAAAATATCACCTCTTGTCTAAAGGTCCTTGGTGAATTTTTAACGTGAGTGGCTCTTGAATTTAGTCACTCGTAAGATAAAGGAACTTTTACTTTACGAATTCTTTACCTCAAAACAAGAAAAAAAAAACATGAAATTCTTGATAATCAGTGAAATACAAGTATCACCTCTTTTCAAAAGATGTGAAATTTTACTTGAATTGAAACTTGAATTTAGTCACATGTAAGATAAGGAAATTTCAACCTAACGTCTCCTTTACCTAAAAAAAAAAAAAAAAAAAAAAAAAAAGGAGAAATTCGATTTGTAATGTATCACCTCGTGTCTAAAAGTTCTCCATGATCTTTCAGTAATTTAAGGGAATGATGATCAGCCTCCAGCTGCGTGGCGTGGGCCGTGTGTGCGCGGTGACGGCGGGGATCAGGCCGTGACTCGCGGGTGCGTGGCGTGGGGTGTGGATGTGCATTTTATTTTGTATGAAAAGGGACGAGGGACTGAAAAAATAAAAAAAATAAAAGAGAAAAAAAGAAAAAAAGCTACGTAAAATAAAATTAACGTTACTGCTTAAGAAATACTAGAAAATGGTCACTCTAGTTTTGAATTATTTATTTATTTTTCCTGGTTTGTTAGAAAATGGGGAGTTGAATGCAAGTGTTAAGGCGAAAACAGAGTCAGGAGGAGTTGAAGTGTCTAGCACTGGTGTCATGTATTCTTTTGTAGTATTCCTTTGTAGGTAAGCCAATCGTACATCCCCATGGTAGCAGCCAATCGTACATCCCCATGGTAGCAGCCAATCGTACATCCCCATGGTAGCAGCCAGGCCTCACATGGAATCACCCTTAATGGCAGGTAGATATAAATGACGATTATCATTGAGTCTCACAGCGGAATTATTGGATTTCTAGTTTATGCTCGGAAAAAGCGTCATAATTATCACCATGTACATCATCACGCACCAGTTTTTTTTCCTATTGCCAACTCTTGGATAACGATGAATAGAATAAAAAAAAAAAAAACGTGAATGATGTTAGTATGAGACCAAATAATGAGGAAAAAATAACGTATGATTGCATGAAAAAAAAAAAAAATAAAAAATACGAACTAATTAATCACTGTGTGGCGATGCGTGAGTGCCAAAGTTACAAATACTTTAATACTGGTCAACAGCAGGAGATACAGAGCGTTGTTCTGTTTGGTAACCCCTTCTGAAACCTTTAGCTCAAAACTGAAGATACCAATCACTGCATGGCGATAGGTGAAGGTAAAAGTTACGAATACTCTTATACTCATCAACAGCAGGACATAAAGAGCGTTGTTCTGTCTGGTAACACTTTCTGGAACTTTTAGCTCGAAATCGAAAATACTACTTAATCCCTCCCTGTGTGGCGATGCGTGAAGGCAAAAGTTACGAAAACTCTTACACTCGTCAACAGCAGGATATAAAGAGCGTTGTTCCGTTGATAACCTCCTCTTTGAAACTGCCTCGAGTCGCCCACACACAGTCGTTGGCCACAAAGGCACTTCATCACTCAGATTGAAACAGTTACGTCATTGTGGATGTTAACTGAGGCATTTATGCGTCGATCACTACTGAGAGGAAGGCTTGGCTGTGAGGCTGAGTTGGCCAGTTGTCAGCTGCTCCCTCTGGCTAGGACTGGAATGCTAATGCTACCCGGATCTGGCTCGAGGGTTTGCTGACGGCGCTCTCCATGCATCATTGTAACAGTATTAAGACGACCAGCTTGGATAACGAAAGGGAGACCATGGCACGTATTCAAAAACGCTTTGCTCTCTCACCAAGACTATTTTCAAAGGTCACAGAAACTATTAACCGGGTTCTCAAGAGTGTTTCTTCCTGTTTAAAATCCCAATAACTTCCACCAGATCATATTAATAGTGTAATAGGACGCCGAAGCATTTAATTAACCCCCTTCACTGCGTAGACGCACAAAGGATGGGAGTCACAAAGAAAGACGTAAAGGACAGAGACAACTAGCGAAACGAAACGGCAAGAGGCGAAGAGGACTGCGATAAACAGCAATTCCCGACACTAAGAACTATGAAAGAATGGGATGAAAAAGTAATAGTAATAATAATAATAAAAGTAATAGATTTAACAATTTCTAGTCCGTATAATGCATGGAGGTGGCTGCATATATGTAGTAGAAAAAGAAGGAATGTCTTAGTGTAGTTAGTGGCTGAGGAGAGATGTGCCAGCTGGAGAACCCGCAAGCGATAGAAGAAGGCGTGCACCACCTCACAAATTCTAGTCAGTGTACTTAAAAGTAATGGCACGGGGGGAGAGTAAGAGTGCATAGCGGGTGTAAAAATGAGACAGGAGGGAGTGTGACAAAGGAATACCAGATGAGGCGTGTATCCAGGACTCCACGCTGACTACCTGACTGACCTCCCGCTCTGCATGAAGGGAGGAGAAGTGTGTGTGCTAGGCCAGGAAATGATCTGAGAGAGAGAGAGAGAGAGAGAGAGAGAGAGAGAGAGAGAGAGAGAGAGAGAGAGAGAGAGAGAGAGAGAGAGAGAGAGAGAGAGAGAGAGAGAGAGAGAGAGTTTGCATTTGAAAAAAAAAATGTTTAAGAATGTATGGAGAGGAGGAGGAGAAGGAGGTAGAGGAGGAGGAGGAGGAGAAGGAAGAGGAATAGAAAATTACAAAGTAAAATTTAAAAGTCTGTGTAAGGAAAAATGCAAATGAGTTTTAATGTTGAAAGAACAAGATGAAGATCAAGATCAGAGAGAGAGAGAGAGAGAGAGAGAGAGAGAGAGAGAGAGAGAGAGAGAGAGAGAGAGAGAGAGAGAGAGAGAGAGAGAGACGCCTAATTTCCTTGAGCCTGAGGTTAAACCTTTAAGTTCTTTTCCACTCATTTGCTGATCTGTGTGTGTGTGTGTGTGTGTGTGTGTGTGTGTGTGTGTGTGTGTGTGTGTGTGTGTGTAAGCTTTACGTATTCAGTTTCCTTAGCCTTCACTTTCCCCATTATTCGCCGCTTTTTAAAATCATTCTTCACCTGCGTATCAATTTTTCCTCTTTGCATCTTTTGTCTTCACATTTTTTTCACTTTACCTTCAAAATCTACTTTCTAATCTTCCTTCCATTCATGAGCAAAATAAATAGTAAGAGATCAAAGCGGAGGGCGTAGTAAGTCATCTAATTCTTTTTAATATTCCTGTGTAAACTACTGGATTCCCTTCAGTATTTTGTAAAAGCTATTCACTTCGTTTTCCACAGTGACTTCTTTCAAACTTTCTCCATTTGGACTCCATTTGGTTTTTAAAAGGGTTGTCGATTGAAAATAATTCCTCTCTTTTTCTTCTTTCATCCGTCTGAACGGTAAAATATCCTTCGGTTTGTGTGTCATTTAGTGTGTGTTTGTCTAGTTGTTTGTCCGTGTGTCTGTGGCTATGTGTTTTGTTATTTTTTTCTGTTGTTTTTGTTTATCTTATTATTCACCGTTTTTTTTTGCCCATTTCGTTATTTGTCTTTTGTTGTCTGTACGTTTGTCTATATTTCACTTAATATATTCATAATCTCTTTTTTTTGTTTTTGTTTGTCTGATTATATACATCTCTAGTTGTTCTTGCCAGCGTCTGTCTGTCTGCCTTTCTCTCTGTCTGTCTGTCTGTCTGTCTGTCTGTCTGTCTGTCTGGCAGTGCGCCTGTCCGTTAAATTCTCAATTCTTTCTTTCTGATTTAATTTCTTTCTCCTTACTTTTTTTTCGTGGAAATGCGCGTCTCTCTCTCTCTCTCTCTCTCTCTCTCTCTCTCTCTCTCTCTCTCTCTCTCTCTCTCTCTCTCTCTCTCTCTCTCTCTCTCTCTCTCTCTCTCTCTCTCTCTCTCAATCCATCTGTCTGTTTGCCTGTTTGTTTGCCCTTTTGTGTATCCTTTTCCTGCAGTCTTTAACACACACACACACACACACACACACACACACACACACACACACACACACACACACCTCTCTCATCCCTCACCTGAACCTAGACTCACTTAACGAGAATTACCACAAACTTTCTTTTCATCCACATTGCTTCTCTTTCTCCATCATTCATCATGCACTTTTCCTTCCCTCCATTCCTCTCTTCAGTAACTGCCGTGGCTCTCCTCAAGAAAAGTACAAGAGGAGAAGAAAGGCAAGTGATGACAGTGGATAAATGGATAAAAAGAAGTGATACGATTACAAGGAGAAAAGAGGGAAGGAAATGGAGGAGGAGAGTGAAAAATTTGATCAAAAGGATTGGGGAATGGACTGGAAACTCCTTGATAAGTGTAACAGGCGGGAAACGTTGCACTAGAGGAGGAGGAGAAGAAGGATTACAAAGACGAGTAGCATCTGGAGGAGTTGGTGGTGGTGGTGGTGGTGGTGGAGAAGGAGGAGGAAGAGGAAGAGGAGCAGCAGGTGGCGACGATGATGCAAGCGAATGAAGGAGAATTATAAGTAAATGATGAGACTGAGAGAGAGAGAGAGAGAGAGAGAGAGAGAGAGAGAGAGAGAGAGAGAGAGAGAGAGAGAGAGAGAGAGAGAGAGAGAGAGAGAGAGAGAGAGAGAGAGAGAGACATAAAATATAGAATATCACAACCATAAAAAAAAACAGGCGATAAGAAAAATGTAAATAAAAAAAAACGTGATTATGCAAACATGTCAAAAAATAAGGAAAAGGAATCATCTTTAATAGCACGTTACTATGTAAAGGAGAAGACAAAGGAGGGGCAGCAGGAGGAGGAGGAAGAGGAGGAGGAGGAAAGAGAAGCGAATAGAAATAAATCAAGAGGACGTGACAGAGAAAAAATGGAAATGTACGATACACATCAGAGGAGGAGGAGGAAGAGGAGGAGGAGGAGAAGGAGGAGGTGGAGGAGGAGGAGGAGGAGGAGGAAGAGAAGGAGGAGGCGGAGGAGGAGGAGGAGGATGAGGATGGTAGAAGTTAATGTTCCTCACAACTTTTACGTAACAGGAGAAAGGGTTAACCAAGAGGAGGAGGAATACAAAGGAATACAAAGGAAGTCCAAACAGCAACAGATCCTGAGGTCCTTACAAGGCTGTTTGGGTAACTATTCTATTCTAACTACTACTGAGAGAGAGGATAGCACAGGAAAATGCTCCTCTCCCGCCCCCCCCAACCACCACCATCCCTCCAGCCGAAACTGGCCGAAAAAAGAATTGGTACCACGGAAAAAGAAATTGGTACCAAAAAGGAATTGGAGGAGTAGGAGGAGGAGGAGGAGGAGGAGGAGGAGGAGGAAGAGGAGGAGGAGGAGGAGGGAAGGTAGCAGGAGTTGTCTGGAGAATGAAAGGAAGAATATGAAGGGAAGGAAAGGATACAGGATAACTTGAGGCAGAGAGAGAGAGAGAGAGAGAGAGAGAGAGAGAGAGAGAGAGAGAGAGAGAGAGAGAGAGAGAGAGAGAGAGAGAGAGAGAGAGAGCGCCCTCTTCCATCTATTACTACTACCACCACCATCATAACCACCACCACCACCACTACCACCACCATCATCATTTCTAATACTACTAATACTACTATTAATACTATTATTGCAACACTGAATGATACTTAGAAGAGGAAGAAGAAGAGGAGGAGGAGGGACACGAAACCTCTTGATATTTATTTACATCCGGGTATTCTTACACACACACACACACACACACACACACACACACACACACACACACACACACACACACACACACACACACACACACATACACTCACAAGTAGGTGTCAATGATGGTCGATTGAACGATATTGATGTGGATTGTGGTACTGGTGATGGTGGTGGTGGTGGTGGTAGCAAGGCAACAATCTCTCTCTCTCTCTCTCTCTCTCTCTCTCTCTCTCTCTCTCTCTCTCTCTCTCTCTCTCTCTCTCTCTCTCTCTCTCTCTCTCTCTCTCTCTAACTTCCATTCATAGTTTCCTCATACTGCAGAGAAAGAATTTACCGATAATTTTCTTCTCTCTTTCTCTTCTTCTTCTTCTTCTTCTTCTTTTTTGGTCTTCCTCCCTTGTGTTTCTATCCCTCCTTGAAACTTTCTTCTTTCTCTCACCTACTCTATTTCGTATTTCTAATTTTTCTTTTGTACTTTTCATCATATTTTTTTAATGGTATGTCCTTCGTTTTCCTTCTTTTACGTTTTTTTTTTTTTTGTTCTATCTACTCTTTCATTTGACTCCTTTGTTTCCTTTTCATAGTTTAATTTTTACTCTTCTTCCTTCCTCTTCGTTCTGTCTTTCCCGTTGTTGTTGTTTTTTTCTTTCTCTTCTTAATTAATGTCTTGCTCTTATTACTTTTATATCCTCTTCCTGTCCTTCCCTTATTCTTTCATTCCTTCTTTTCTCACCTCAACGTTTTACATTTTATTTTTATTCTTTGTTACCTTCCTTTTTTTAACTTCTCATTCTTTCTTCATAGTGTCTTAGTTTTTCTTTTCTCTCTTACTTTTCTTACCTTCCCACCTTCTTTCCTTCCTTATTTACCGTAACATTTCCAACCCCGCCTCTCGTCCTTATTGCATTCCTTCTTTCATGTATAAGGATGCAAAGTATATCCATTCATTTCTTTCCCGCCATCGCCCCTTCCACAAAACCTTCATTTCGTGTCACACCAGAGACTGTACTGCTAAAGGGGACTCGGAACCGTTAGACTTAAATGAAAGAAGTGGATTATGTAAAGAAACCGCAGGGAATATTATTACTTATGTTGTGGTGGTGAGTGACGTGTTAAACCCCTTCCACTGATATGCTGTTCTTTCTCCTTCTCCTCCTCCTCCTCCTCCTCCTCCTCCAGCCTTTAGTTATGAAGGACTAGAAACCGCGAGACTTAATGGAAGAAGAGTATCATGTCCACAGACCACAGGAAGCTTAAGTATTTGTGTTGTGGTTTCGAGTGTCGAGTGAAACCTGTATTGTGTTCATCTTTCACTGATACCACCACCACCACCACTTCTACTACTACCACTACTACTACTACTATTACTACCTCTCCTCCTCTTGTTCATCTTCCTACACACTCCCTTCCCCTCCCTTCTCTCACTTCTATCCCACAACTACACAATCTTCTACTCCTCTATCTCCGTTTCCACTTACTTTTTCCACTTCCCATTTTCCTCTCTCCCTTTTTCTCTCTCTCGTGGCAGTATAGGAGTCACAGTGCCTGGACAAGTGTCGCGTATACACACTAAATAGGTGCTGCGTGCGTGGATAGTGCGTGGTGTGGATTGTGTGGTTGTGTGTGTGTGTGTGTGTGTGTGTGTGTGTGTGTGTGTGTGTGTGTGTGTGTGTGTGTGTGGATGCAGGTTGTAGTGTGAAAGTGAGGGAATGTAACGGTGTGCTGTGTAAAGATAGCGAGTGTGAGGCTTAGAAGAAGTGAATGTGAATGCATGTTGTATGGAAACTGAGGTGGGTATATACATCTGGAGGTGGAAGATATGTATCGTGGAAGGTGAAAGATAGGTGGAAAGATTGTTAAACGCAGCTGTGGTGGAAAAAAAGAGGAAGGTAGGAATTTTGTTGTGTGAGACTGTTAGTGTCAGTGAGAAGCGAAAAGGAAGATAGAAAGTTTGTTATGTAAAACTGTTAGCGGTGTTGTGAAGCAAAAGGAAATATAGAAAGTTTGTTGTTGTGAGGGTGTTAGGTGCAGGTGAGATGATAAGCGGAACATAATTGTGTGTAAAGAGTGGAAACTGAGACAGCGATAATAAGGGAAGGAGTTAAATATACAGCATGGAAGTAACCTGACACAACTCCGTATCTACAGCCATCACAGGAAGCCTGATTAAGAACCTGGCAGAGAAAACACAACTCCCACGGCCTTGCTTGGTCTGAAATCATAAAAAAATAGAGATGAAGGAAGTAGGCGGGCAAAGCAAACCCCACACGACCTTGTACTGTATAGAGGTGGCTGTTCCCTCACCTGACCCACTGTACAGCAAGGCAAGGGGCGCGTTGTGCAAACACTGAGGTCTTCTATGTTCTGGATTTTTTACGAGCAGGTTTTGTTTGTGGTGCTTAATGGTGGCCGGCGCTAGGGGAGGTCTTCTCGTTCTGTTTAGTGAAAGGGGTGGGTTGGCAGGAAGAGTAGTGTACAGTAGCGCGTATAGGAACATTTTTGAAGTGTGTATGACGGTGTGAGGAAGATATATAGGGTGTATTAGTGTAATGAATGTAATGGAATGTAATCAGCTGACTTTACATACTGCTGCTACTGCTTCTGCTAATACTGGTGGTGGTGGTGGTGGTGGTGGTACTACTACTACTACTACTACTACTACTACTACTACTACTACTACTACTACTACTACTACTACTACTACTACTACTACTACTACTACTACTACTTCTACTACTACTACTACTACTACTACTACTACTTCTACTACTACTACTTCTAATTCTACTCCTCCTCCTCCTCCTCCTCCTCCTCCTCCTCCTCCTCCTCCTACTACTACTACTACTACTACTACTACTACTACTACTACTACTACTACTACTGCTGCATCTTTTCTTCACCTTGTTCATGTTTCTGTTCTTTCCCTACTACTCCTTCTTTTCATACTTCTCAAAAACACGAGAGAACAAGACCTAATAGCACAAGAGTAAGGGTAAGAATGTCGATGCCTTGAAGACTGTATCGAGGGCTGTCTTAGCGCATCCTACGAGTCGAGCGAGTGAGGAGGTGCAGCTGGCGATGAAGGAGGCTGGTGAGGTAAGGCGAGTGCAGGTGCTAGGCGGTAAAGGTGAGGTGCACCAAGGTGATGTTTCAGGGCCTTGTCTGTTTCTTCTCGAGCTGTTCCGATTATGTTACAGTGCGTGGGAGGAAGGTAAGGACGGGGGAGGAGGAAAGGGGTACGGGTAAGGGTGTGTGTGTGTGTGTGTGTGTGTGTGTGTGTGTGTGTGTGTGTGTGTGTGTGTGTGTGTGTCAGGGAAAGATATTAGTAAACTTAATTATTGTATATTTTTAAACCTCCTTCGACTTCATTACAGAGAGAGAGAGAGAGAGAGAGAGAGAGAGAGAGAGAGAGAGAGAGAGAGAGAGAGAGAGAGAGAGAGAGAGAGAGAGAGAGAGAGAGAGAGAGAGAGAGAGACCTTGGTAGGGTGGCATGAATTATTCAGGATGGTATTTAGAAGCTTTTCTCTTAAACTTTGGTGACTGTTCTTTTTTTCACCACGACCACCACGACCACCACCACCACCACCACCACCACCACCACCACCACCACCACCACGCCAGCTTCCTTCAGGCACAAAACAACCTTCTTCTTTACTCATCTTTTCTGATTCCCTAGAGAAGGAGAAGGAGGAGGAGGAAGAGGAGGAGGGGGCTGGTGAAGGACAGAAAAAGTAGGAGGAAGACCACGAGGACACCAAGGAGGAGGAGGAGGAGGAAGTTAGAAGGATCTTGGCAAATTTACATCTTTATGGCCTCCTGTATCTTATTCGGGTTGCTCTTCCCCAGGTGGGTCACGGGTGTGTTATGGGGACCGGCCTTCCCTTACCTCCCCCTCAGGTCCCCTTCCCCACACCTCTACCTGGCCTTCCATTAATCGAGGACTGCATGGGGGGGCGGGTGTAGTTACCTGGGCTGGAGTCTACCTGGGATAGAGAAGTGGAGGGATGCTTCTCCTAATGGCGGATACTTAGAATATTGATGTCTGTCTTTCGTTTGTGTAAGTGTGTGTTATTGTTTTGTGTTTTTGTGTCTGTTGTCTGGATGTTTTTTTTTTCTTTTTTTTTCTGGTTATATTTGTTGTGGTTTCTTGTTTTTTTTTATCTATGATTTGTATTCAGTAATCGTATTTTTTTTCTTGTCTGTAGTTTTATTTTATTTATTATGTTTGCGCTTCTTTCATCTCCATGCTTTCTTTTCCTGTTATTTTGTATTTATTAATCTATTTATGTATTTGTTTGTTTATTTTTTTATTTATTCGTGAGATTTTGGGATATTTTCTCTAACAATAAGTGTTTTGTAAGGTTGTCTCTTCTCTGTCTTCCTTCACTATTTTCCCTTTCCATTTACTTGCATGTCTCAAATTTGTATCTTTTTTCTTTTTCCTTCTTAATTTACTATTTTGATTCAGGGTACTTTCTTTAGTGGCAGGAGTTCAATATTCGTAATGTCCTTTCCTTCATCTAGATATTAATGTTTACTTTATCGTACATTTCAGTTTCTTTTCATTCTTATCTTTCCACTTTCCTTTCTTCTTATTCATTTCCCTGAGTATAAAGATATATATATTTTTAGGTTATCACACGTTTCGTCTCTGCCATTTTCATTTTTCCATTTCTTTATTTTCGTTCTTATTTTCCTTTCTCCATTTACCTCGTATCAGGTATAGACTTTTCCTCTCTACTGTATATTTTTTTTTGTTTAATTTCTTTGCCTGCCTGTTTTTATCTCTTGTTACATTTTCCTTCCCTTCAGAGTATGTACATTTCTTTCTTTCTTTACCAACTCTTTTTTACTTCCTTCTATTTCTTTTCCTCCTTCTTTTATTTACTCCTCCATTAGTTTCATGTGGGGTTCATTCTCGTTTCCCTCTTTATTTTCTCCCTATTCTGAAACTTTTTTATTTTTATTTATCTTATTGGCTCGTATATGAAATACATGCGTCTCTTTGTACTGATCACTTTAACTTCCTTCTTTTCTGGCCTTTACTTCGCTCGAGGTGCAAATATACAATGTTTTTTTCCTCCCCATACTCTTTTCCTTTCCTATTTTTTTTTTTTTTGGTACGCTTGGCTCTCTCTGTACTAAATCTATTCATTCTCTTTTTCTTCGCTTTTAATTTTCTCGTGATTGATTTGTACACCTTTTTTTTCCTTTTCGTATCTTTTGCGTTCCTGGTCTCTCCCTGTACTAAATCTATTCCTTCTTCTTTTTCTTCGCTTTCAATTCCCTCGTGATGCGTATGTACACTTCTTCCTTCCCACAATCTTTTGCTTTTCTATTTTACATACTCTCTATACTAGATCTACCCTTTCTCTTTTTTATCATCTTTTTTTACCTTCCTTCGTGATGTATACATGGACATCTCTCCCTTTTTCGCATCTTTTCCCTTCCTATTTCTCCATTTCTACCCTTCCTATCTCTTTCCCTCACCTCACCGCATCCCTTTCACGTGTCACCCGTTGCAGAGGCTTATACCGTCACGTTTTCCATTCCTTCCTTGCTTTTCCTCTGCCTTTTTCCTCGCTCTTCCCTGGCTTCCTTGGCGATACACACACGCACACACACGCATTCACTCCTGAGCTTCCTCGGAGGCGCTGCAAGGAGTCTTAATGTTCCCGTGACTCGTCCCTGTTTCGTCTTGTTTTGAAATAGCGTGACTGCGTGCATGTGTTTTTCCGTGGCTTCTCTTGCTTTTATTCTACTTGCTTGCTTGCTCTCTTTCTCTTTTTTTTTCTCTTGTTGTTGTTGTTGTTGTAGTTGTTGTTGTTTCAGTAGGTTTTGTTTTTCATTGTTTTTTTTTTTAGTTTTCATCTTTTTGTTGTTTTGTGCTTTAGTTCGGGTTGTCTCTCTCTCTCTCTCTCTCTCTCTCTCTCTCTCTCTCTCTCTCTCTCTCTCTCTCTCTCTCTCTCTCTCTCTCTCTCTCTCTCTCTGCCTTCATCCCTCCCTCCCTCCTTCCTTTCCTCTCTCCCCTCTTCTTCTCCTCCTTTCTTTCACTTCCCCCTCCATTTTTCTCTCCCCGGCGTTCCGGATCGAATGTAGTTTAGCGCCTAGCATACTGACTGACCCTCGAAAGGCCTGGGTCTCTTCAAAAGCCGAGAGGAAACTTTGTGAAACTGAAAATCCCTCTCAGCTCCGTTCAGCGAGGCCGGTGCAGGAATACTCCAACACAGCCCACCCCAGCACACAACCTTGACACTCCCCTGCATTACCCCACCACTTCCTGACAGATTCCTAGAGTGATGGAAGATACGAGCGGAGACAGTGGGAAGGGTGACGGGGGGAGAGAGACAGAGGAGAGGGTGTAGGGTAGAAGGAGGGGGATGGGGATGAAGGAAGGGTAGAATACAGTAAGAGAAAGAGAGGGGAGGATTGGAGCAAGAAAGAAAGGAAGTGGGAGGGAAGAGGGGCGGAAGAGCAAGAGAGAGAGAGAGAGAGAGAGAGAGAGAGAGAGAGAGAGAGAGAGAGAGAGAGAGAGAGAGAGAGAGGACAGTTTGTATTTATTAAACAATTAAGAAGGAAGGAAGGAAGGAAGGAAGGAAGGAAGGAAGGAAGAGATGCAAGGACACCTACTTAGAGAGAGAGAGAGAGAGAGAGAGAGAGAGAGAGAGAGAGAGAGAGAGAGAGAGAGAGAGAGAGAGTCGTTTATAGTTCCATGTCTCTGTTCTCAAGTAAGTTTCCCAATTTTAAAGGAGTCGTGGTGATGGCGGTGGTGGTGGTGGCGGTGGTAGTGGTGGTGGCAGTGGTGGTGGTGGTGGTGGCCGCGATACAAGCAATCTCCCGAGGCTCGTTGGGAATGAATGAAAGCTTCTAATTTTCCCTCCGCCAAACTTCACAAATCACCGTCAACTTCCTCATTTCCTTGCCGAGCTTTTGGGAGTTCGTTTCTGCACACTGCCCCCTCCCACCTTCCCCTCCACCCCACTCTCTCTCTCTCTCTCTCTCTCTCTCTCTCTCTCTCTCTCTCTCTCTCTCTCTCTCTCTCTCTCTCTCTCTCCATTTGATTTATTTTCATACAGATATCATTTATTTTCAACCTTCATGCATCTCCTCCTCTATTTACAAGGTAGAACTGACAAACACACAGAGATTGTATAATTTTCAAAACAGGTCGAAACTTCATTCGCCAACCAACCTGATTGGAACAAAACATTGGAAGGCAAGGGCACAAGCAGGAAACAACAGGTCTACACGTGGTAGTCTCTGTATAAAGCATGCCTGCCTATTGCCGCCAATCATACTCATCTATGAAATTGTCTGTTTTTCTAAAGCTTCCTATTGATTCGGCACTTAACGGTCTGATTGCTAATATTGTGTTTTTTTTTGGTATGCGAAAGTTATATATTTTTCAAGTATTTATATTCCTTTGTGAGGCTCCTGTACAGATACACGTTAAAAAGAACATTATTGCTGGTTCTTTTCACATGTGTTCCCTTCTCGGGCCCCTTTATGAATGTACGTTCAAAAAATTAAGATTAGCGTTACAAATTTCCTTTCCAATCTCTTCCTTCTCCCACCGTCCTTTTACCAAATGTTCGTATTTTCCCAGGCTCCTTTACGTATTCCTGCACAAACACTGTTACGTGACTTCCCAGCGCGCACCAATACCTTCCTGCAGACCCTCAGAACGAGATATATATACCCATGTTTTCCTTCCTTCCTTCTTTTCTTCCTCTCTTTCTTTCTCTCTCTCCCCGCCGCGTCGCTCTTCCCCCGTGTAGCTTTTGGGTACTCAGATGTGTATGTAGGAATTTGGTGCTTTTTTTTTGCCTTTTTTTGTCGTGTTAGTCATGCGTGGAAGTTAGGGAAGGTCTTAAGTGGTTTGTGATGTACGTTGGAGTGTTGTAAGAGTGAGATTTATTTTCTTTTTATCGTTTTATTTTTGTTTTCTTTTGTTATGGTTGATGTCTTGCGCGTATCTACTTGTGTTCATGTGTTAGTGTAAGTATGTATATTTTTTTCACTGTCTCTCTCTCTCTCTCTCTCTCTCTCTCTCTCTCTCTCTCTCTCTCTCTCTCTCTCTCTCTCTCTCTCTCTCTCTCTCTGGCTACAGTTGTAATTTTGTAGCGCGACTGGTTTATGCGTGATATATTATGGCCGGTGAAATATGACCGCCCCTCCGCCTCTCTCTTCTTAGCACTGCAGGCGCGGGTAATGGAGGCCCGAGTCGTTATGAGCGCCTCTGTCCGTGTCACATTACTCCACTGTCCTCCTGCATCATTAGGGAATGTTTTCTGATATGCCTCCCTGCAGTTTCAATTTTTCTCATGTGTTTCATTCTTTAAATATTTCATTCTTTCAATCTTTCTCTTACGTTTCAATCTTTTCTCGATATTCAGTCTCTCAATTTTCAGTCTTCCATCCTCTTACGTTTCAGTATTTCAGTCTTTCAGTCTTTCAATCCTTCAATCTTTCACTCTCTGTCTTTCGCCTCAGTCTATTGAATCTTCCCTGCAATTAAACTGAGTATTATCTACATATTTCTTTTTATGTTAGAGGGGCTTTGGCCAGGGGCTACAAAAAGGCATAAAAAGAGGCCTGCTGAAGGCGCCAGTCCCCATTGATTACTGCCAAAAGGATTATAAGACTTAGAGCAGTGTTCTGAAACCTCCCTCCTGAAAGAATTCATGTCATAAGTTAGTTAAGGGGAAATACAGAAGCAGACAGGGAGTTCCAGAGTTTAGTAGTGAAAGGGATGAACGATTGAGAGTACTGGTTAACTCTTGCATTTGGGAGGTGGACAGGATAGGGATGAGAGGAAGTATTAAAGAAAAGAATGTATTGTTTATAAGATTGATCTGGGTATTTTTTATTCTTTATTATTATTTGGATTTAACTCCACTACTAGATTATTATTTTTTTCCCATAATCACGTAGAAGGTTTCCAGACAGTCACTTTGTACCGCAGTCTCTCAAAAAGTTCTGTGACCTGTGAAAAACTAGATCAACCTCTCTCTCTCTCTCTCTCTCTCTCTCTCTCTCTCTCTCTCTCTCTCTCTCTCTCTCTCTCTCTCTCTCTCTCTCTCTCTCTCTCCACGATAAAAAACGAGAGAGAGAGAGAGAGAGAGAGAGAGAGAGAGAGAGAGAGAGAGAGAGAGAGAGAGAGAGAGAGAGAGAGAGAGAGAGAGAGAGAGAGAGAGAGAGAGAGAGAGAGAGAGAGAGAGAGAGAGACTAAAAAAATTCCTGGTTCATTGTTTGTTGTAATAATGGCTACTTTCTCTTATCCTTCGCTACACACACAAAAAAAAAAAAAAAAAGTGAATGTAGCTTTTTACTCTCACGGAATGGAAGAGGAACACAATTAACTAAAAGAGTGTTGGCCTTTTTTTTTTTTTGTCCCCTCCCAGTGCCATAAAAGCTAGCAGAGGAAGTAAATCAAGGGAAACAAAGGGTAAGTAAATTGGAGATGTATTATGAAATTTACTTAAGAAAATGGATGTTTTAGAATTAGTTTGTTAATTAATTTGTCTGTTTGTTTGTTTATTTGTTTAGTTAGTTTGTTGGTCTGGAGGAAGGAAGGCTAAATATTAAATGAGAGATGAGGATAAAAGTGGTTAATTAAAAAAAAATGAAAGTAAAACGAAAAATGAAAGTAGGATAAGTGAAAAAAAATATACATTTCAAAACATGGTAAAGATACGAAGTAAATAAACTAAAAATGAAGAAAAAATATTTATGTGCAAAAGAAAAAAATGATGCTGTTTTCTACACACACACAAACTAGAAATGCAACAATAATTACACTATACAAAAACAAGCAAACAAACAAACAAACAAACTTAATATATGAACGCAAAAAAAAGCAAGATAAATCAATAATACAAGAATACGAAAAATACAAAAATTCCAATACAAATACAAACAAAACATTGAACCAAGAAAATACAATATACAAAATTGATACGAATATGCAAATTCAGAATAAATAAAAAAAAAGCATAGATACAGATTCAGAATATTTATAGAAAAAAAATACAAAATACAAATAACAAATACAAATACAAAACGACAAAGTAAATACAAAATTAATACAAATGCAACACATGTACAAAAAAAAAAAAAAACTGAAAAGCTCTTTCTTCTCCAGACACACAAACTCAAATTTTCCATCTCACATTTCTCGAGTGAATTATTTCGTCCATTTAGATTCCCTTTCCCGGGTCGCGCCAGACGGTGGCCGCGAGGAGCCGCCGCGCCCACCAGATTTATTGGGAGTTTTGAAGAGTCTGTAGACCGTGAAGGACATGTGTCAGTCATCTGGCGACGCTCCCAGTGGGCCACGCTGCGTAGGCTGCCGTTTGTGTAACAGGAGAAGGTCGTGGTGGAGGAGGAGGAGGAGGTGGAGGAGGAGGAGGAGGAGGAGGAGGAGGAGGAGGAGGAGGAGGATGGAAAGGGAAAAAGAAGAAATACTAGAAGTTTGCCGATGTCATTTACTTTCAGAAGGAGAAAAGAAAGAAAATCAGGGGTAGTAGTAGTAGTAGTAGTACTAGTAGTAGTGGTAGTAGTAGTAGAAGTAGTAGTAGTAGTAATAGTGGTAGTAGGAGTAGTATTAATAATAGGATGATAGGGAAGCGGAAGAAGAAGAGGGGGAACAGGAGAAAAGAAGGAACATCAGCCTCTGTCACCGTTCATGCGAGGAGAGACAGTGGAACGAAAACGCATCACAAAGGAGACGCGAACGACGTGTTGTCTTGCTGACGTGTCTGAGTGTGTGAGGAACGGACGTGGATGCAAGCTTTTCTCCTCGTTACATCCTTCCTCCTACTCCTTCCCAGCTACCTGTTCTTTTTCTCTCCACGCTCCCTCTTTAAGTCCCATCATCATCTCTTTTATTATCTTTCTCTTTCCACTTTTCCTCTTGTTGTCCTCCTTTCTCTTTCCACTCTTTCTCCTTATCTACTATCACCCCAACCTCTCTTATCTAAGTGTCCTTTCTCTTTCCACTCTTCCTTCTACTGTCCTATTTACGCTTTCCTTGTCTTCCTATTATTCCTCATACTGTATTATCATCCTATTTCTTCACCCAGTAGTCAGAAGTAGTTGTTAGTTGCATCATCTGAGTAGCCACGCAGACCTGAAGATTTGGTTATTATGGGTATGTAATGTTAAATGTCATGCCTTTTCTGAGACACCTGAACGAGTAAGTAATCTTGTGTAATCCATGTAACTCCACTTCTGGGACTTGTTTGGTGTTAATGACCTGAAATTACTCGTTACCTAAGAATACCAGCCACCACAGAACCTGAAATCTTATGTAATCTGTGTTATCCTTCTTCTCTAACAACCTGGGTGCTGTTAATGGGTGGAATCGCTCTTGACGTGACAGTGCCCGCTATCACAGTACCTAGATGTAATCACGCAACAAGAGACATCACACTCCTGCAGCCTTCTCTCCCTGCCATCATCATCTCACCTCTTACCAGGGAGTGTAGCAAGTTCATCCTAGGCAGGTGGACCAGGAAGGCAGCCAGCGTTGACACACCTAGCAGGAGTAATCTTAAGTTCTTTCACCTGGGTCACTGTTTACTCTTCGCCACCTTGAACGTCTCCTCTACTTCCTCCTTTTGTTTCTCCTCGTCCTTCATCGTATCTTCGTCTTCAACTTCCTTGCCTTCCTCTTCTTTGTTTTTCCCCTCTTCGTCCTCCTCCTCCTCCGTGTACTCCTCTTTGTTCTTTTCCTCCCTCTTCTCCTCCTGCTCCTTGTTTCCTCCTCCTCCTCCTCCTCCTACTCCTCGTTTCCTCCTCCTCCTCCTCCTCCTCTTACTACTACTGCTGCTGCTGCTACTACTACTACTACTACCACTACTACTACTACTACTACTACTACTACTACTACTACTACTACTATTACTGATGGTCGTGGGCAGGCTATTTATTTTGTTTTTTCTCTTAACGTCATAAATTACACGCATGATGATTTTATCTTGAGGAAAAAAAGTTTTGATGTGATTTTAAGATTACATAAAAGGTTGATGAAGGGAGGAAAGGACTTGAGATGGGAGGCGGAAGGGTGAGGGAGGGAGGAGGGAGGATGGGAACATTGGGGGGAGGAGAAGGAAAGAAAGGAAGGAAGGAAGGAGGAAAAAAGAGAGAACATCTGGGAAGTGAGAGAGGGGGAATGAAATTTTAAGGGTGACAGTTTCCAAAGAGAGAGAGAGAGAGAGAGAGAGAGAGAGAGAGAGAGAGAGAGAGAGAGAGAGAGAGAGAGAGAGAGAGAGAGAGAGAGAGAGAGAGAGAGAGAGAGAGAGAGAGAGAGAGAGTACATTATTCATCAAAACTGACTCTCACCTGAGTTGTTCCATTGTGTAATCTATTTTCATGGATTTTACATAACTTTTGTATATGTAACACACACACACACACACACACACACACACACACACACACACACACACACACACACACGAGAAAAAAAAATAGCGTTGTGTTGGGACTTGTTTGCCTCACAGGTCAGCTGACGATGTTAGGTGGCAATATTTTTTGAAGAGAGAGAGGCACAGGGAAGGGAAGGGTATGTGGGGGGGAGCGAGGAAGGGGAGTGAGGGAAAGAGGGAAGGGAGGGAGGAAGGGTAAGGAGGAAGGACAGGGAGAAAAGAGAGGAAACGAGAGGGAAAAATAGAGGAATATAGTTTTCAGGGGCGATAGTTGTTGTTGGTGTGTGTGTGGCTTTGGTCAGAATTGTGGTTTAGTAGTAGTAGTAGTAGTAGTAGTAGTAGTAGTAGTAGTAGTAGTAGCAGTATTTGTAGTAGTAGTAGTGACAGTAGGAAAAGTAGTGGTAGTAGTAGCAAGAGATTTATCATTAACAATAACTAGTACTACTACCACTACTACCACTACTACTACTACTACTACTACCACCACCACCACCACCACCACCACCACCACCACCACAATCAACAGAATCCTCGTCACATCACTTATACTTTCAATTCCAAACACAAACGGAAAGAGAAATAGGTCATACAAATTTCTCCCTCTTTTTCTCCCCCCCATTGCTAGTAATTGGTCGGTCCGTCACTCCGTTGGCGAGAGATTGGAGAGAGAGACTGTGATGGGGTAATCATTGGAGCGGCTGATGAGTACTGATGGGGAGTGATGGGTGATGATGGAAGTGAAGGATGCATGAGGGAGGGAGGTGGTTTTGGTGATGGTTAGAGTGATGGGTGGTGATAAGCGAATGGTAGGTAATGAGAAGTGATGGAAAGTGATGCTGGTTTGTGATGGGTGGACGTGATGGATGTTGTATTATTAGTAGGACTATTATCTGTGGGAAATATAATAAAGGTAATGAATATACGAGTATGTACCATTGGCAAAACTTGAACCTTGTATAAGAAATGCATTAGAAAAAAAAAAGAAAGAAAACTGATGTACTATTTTGACAACATTAGAAAAGTGTTAATGCTCAGGTAAACTGAACTCTGAAACACACACACACACACACACACACACACACACACACACACACACACACACACAGGCCAAGATTGCTGTTCGTCTAATGCTACTTTTCTGGCCACGATTCCCCGCCTTACGCCCGCCTCCTATTCTCTGCTCGGTGATCAAAGGCTGCAGCGTGAAAGGAGACCACACCTAATTGTCTCCGCTTGACTGGTGATGCGAACCTTGAATCCCTCGCTTGTGATAAGTGTGTAGTGTGTCATCGTAATGTTTGTTGTTGTTGTTGTTGTTGTTGTTGTTAGGTGGTGATAATAGTGATGTTATTGATTTTCTTTTCTCTCCGTTCTTTTCATTATTATTATTATTATCTCAGTCATCTACCATCGTTACCATCATCAGAGTAACCAGTAACAGCAATACAATAATAACAACAACAATAACAACGACACCAGCAATAACATGAACAGCAGAGCACTAGCAATATTGGTTGTTCCCGGTAATACTACTACTGGTAGCTGTGGTCGTGGTGATGGTGGTAATGGTGATAGTGGTAGTAGAAGTAACTACAATTGTTTTGGTGGCGGGATCCCTTGACACACACACAGACACACACACACACACACACACACACACACCATTTATTGATTACTCACGAGCACAAACTTAATCTTAGCACCCCCTCCTTTCCCACCCCCTCCCTCTCTCTCTCTCTCTCTCTCTCTCTCTCTCTCTCTCTCTCTCTCTCTCTCTCTCTCTCTCTCTCAACAAGCCACCGAAGTCCATAAATTGAGTGTCAGAGCAAAATTTTCCTGGCTAACTGGTGGAAAAAGGACACACACACACACACACACACACACACACACACACACACACACACACACACACACACACACACACAATAAGGTTAATGGTGATGTCTCTATATTTCTAAGACTGAAGTATAACACAGGGGAGGAAGAGAGGGAAAACAGTAAAGAGTTTCAGAAGAGGCGTATTCTTTTGGCTTTTCAATGGTTCCTCTTCCCTCCTTCCCTTTAGTGTTCCTTTCCTTCCCCTTTGCTGGCGTTTTGCTCCACTGGAAGAGGTAATATGGTAATGTCGTGTTCCTGTGTGTGGCTTGATTTATGTGTGTATGGATTTGTGTGTGTGTGTGTGTGTGTGTGTGTGTGTGTGTGTGTGTGTGTGTGTGTGTGCGTATCTCTTTTTGTGTGTGTGTTGATGAAAAGAGGATTGGTATGGATTATGTTTCTCTCTCTCTCTCTCTCTCTCTCTCTCTCTCTCTCTCTCTCTCTCTCTCTCTCTCTCTCTCTCTCTCTGTGTGTGTGTGTGTGTATGCATGTATGTATGTAGAGAAAGAGGGCGTTAGTTAATGTAGAGTATTAGTATACAAAGGATCATGTACTCAGGATAATAGCTCCCGAATAACACCTTTAAAGTACTTCCTTCATTAGTAGAATATAGACAAAAAAAAAAAGCACAAAGAAAAGAAAAAAAAATAATCCACACACTTAATTTTCCTAAGTTGGCATGAGAGAAACCAATCTACGACTACTGAATAAAATGCTTCAGATTTGTGACCTTGCGTAGGGCTTCACTGTGATATACCACCACCAGAAGCTACAATAGTCGTGAAAGAAGAGTCATTACGTAAATCATAGCTCAGGCAAGGTGCATTTTTTCTCTGCTGATGTGTAGTAAGCACAAGTCAAGGCCGAATTCTGGTCGTGCTTTGAATTAATGAGGGATACTTTGCAATGAATGACGGAGTAAGAGGTGCTGCGTGAAGGTCGAATATTAGATGTGTGTAGAGCAGAGTTTATGGTGGAGAAAGGTGTATTCATCTGTGTTTGTGTACCTGTCTTCTTTCGAACTGGTACCTACATATAATTTTTTTTCCCCCAATTTGTTGCCTTTGTCTATAACTCTTCCATAAAAATATCAGGATCTCAGTTGCACTCTTGATATCTTTTCTGCCTGTGGATATTGCGTGTGTGCATTGTTCAGAGACCTTTTTACATAATATAACACGATTCTGGCTGTATCCCATGATGTTCTTTCTGCCTCTGTTAAGTTGTGGGTGTATTGAAATGTTGTTGCACTGAAGGAAGAGAGTGTGAATGTGAGATTTATAAAGACGTGACTGCAAGAGAGGTAGTGTTGGTTCAGGCGCGTGAAGTGACGGTAAAGTGTATGAGGGAGAGGGATGTGATATTATGTTATGAGTGGAAGGTGAAGCGTGGGAGTAATGGTGATGTATATGTTTCTGCAGCGAGGGACGGTGAGAGGCGAGTGACCGCTGTGTGTTGCTCTAGAGACCCACTGTCGCGCTCCCCATCAACACTTCACCCCGATGCATGATTCATAAGACACAGTGCAATATTGCCAACATATTCGTTACCATTCATTAGCTGCCTGTGTTGGTTCAAGCGACAGCGTGACAGCAACACTTGTTTCTTCCCCGCCAGCGTGTTCACATTGTCCACTCGTCGGTAACTGCGTCATAACCTGGTTGTCGCGGCGCCGGGAATCAATGCATTAATAAACCAACCATATTGAAGCCTGGACCTGGAACGTTGCTGGCTTTTACAAGGGATCTGATTGGCTGTCCATGAGAGAAGCATTCGTGTGGCATGGTCTTTGTGTTTCCACTATGCTGTTCCTTCTCTGACGGAGGTGATTAGTGTGGAATAGTGAAATCAAGCAGTCTAGTAAGCACCTGGGAGGCTGTTGCTGCTTGTATTCCTTTGTAATCATTTGTAATCATTTGTCATGTGTACAGGTGCTAATATAGTGCACTCATGTACTCGTACATGCATTCTGTCATTGGTGATGTAAATTACGATTCATTCTCAAAGTGTACAGTATTGGTACTCTTCACGGTGCGTCTGGCGGATGTCACTACCTCAGTTTCACTTCGTTATGCACCAAAAAGTCTCCTGATATCTGTTCTTATAATTCCTTCATTTTAATATCACCGTGTTTGTGGATTTTCGCTGTGGTAAATGCATTTATGTATTTTAAATTTCAGTGTTCTTAATGTAAAAATAAAGTGTAAAGCATATGATTTGAGCAAAGTATAAGGTTCAAATTACTTTTTCTTTTCCTTTTACATCCCTTTACCAGAGACTTTGTAACATATAAAAAAATAAAAAAATCTATACCAACACCACGTGACGTCACAAGCCAGCAGCCAATACAAAGCGTGCACACCTCTCGTGCGTTCCGTTCTTGAATTATGGAACTATACTTGCCTTTTTCTTTATTCCTCTCTCAATTCCTGTATTGTGTTTGAGCGAGTGTATCATTACATAACAGCATTTGATTACAGATTATAGTACAACGGTGCAATTGCCATGGAAAAAAAAAGAGTTCATGCCACTTAAATGATTCTCTCTCTCTCTCTCTCTCTCTCTCTCTCTCTCTCTCTCTCTCTCTCTCTCTCTCTCTCTCTCTCTCTCTCTCTCTCTCTCTCTCTCTCTCTCTCTCGTGGACAACCAATTACTTTCCTTGTCCTGTTACAATACTCAGCTAAGCTTCCCGTGATGGCATGTAACTACGATGTAACCACTTTGAGCATTATTCCCGTTACGACTTACACTGGCTGACTTGTATAAACCGACAATGGCAGGTGGAAATTTGCTCTGCATCACTTATTTCTCTGTTCGTAATACTCTTGTCATTCGTGTGTGTTTGTGTGTGTGTGTGTGTGTGTGTGTGTGTGTGTGTGTGTGTGTGTGTGTGTGTTTATTAAGTTTATTTCCGTGACTAACATTGATTAACTTGTGGTACTTTCCTTTTTCCAGGTAAGACTGATGGGTGGTTATGACTCGTGTGGTGAGTAAAGGTGAATGTTTTTTTTTTCCTTCCATTTTTCATTCTGGTGCTTCTTTCTCATCCTCTTTTCTTATCTACTTATTCTTTTTATTTTTTTTTAAATTTTCAAGTTTCTCTTCGTTTCTACTTCTTTCTTATCCTCTTCTATTATCTACGTATTTTTTTTTTATATATTTTCAAGTTTCTCTTCGTCTTATTTTGTCCCATTCTCTCTCTCTCTCTCTCTCTCTCTCTCTCTCTCTCTCTCTCTCTCTCTCTCTCTCTCTCTCTCTCTCTCTCTCTCTCTCTCTCTCTCTCTCTCTCTCTCTCCTTCATCAACCATTCCAAGAGCAAAACGAAAAATTTACCATCACCTTCATTTCATTCATTCATATCCCTTCCACATTTTCTGCCATCATCCTGCCCCACTATCCCCGCCCGTTCCTCCTTCCCTTTTCCTCATTTCCCTCTTCCCTCTGCTTCCCATTCGTGCCATGCAGTACTCAATGTTGACTTTCCTTAATGCGATGGCTGGAATGTCTCCCTGAACGGCCCCCTTCCCTCTGCAGGGCCGTTTGTTAGACTGATGGAGGGGAAGGCAAGGGAGAGGGAGAGAGAGAGATGGAGAGAGGTACAACGAGTGATGGAGGGATTGAAATGGAACTGACTCTGGTCCTCACTAATACTGGTGCAATGATGGTGGCTGAAGTAATGGTAGTGGTGGTAGTAGTAGTAGTAGTAGTAGTAGTAGTAGTAGTAGTAGCAGCAGCAGCAGCAGTAGTGGTGGGAGTGGTAGTAGTGATAGTAATAGTAGTGGTAGTAGTACATTGGGGTTTTCAAGGGTGTTTCCATGTATTATTATTATTGTTATCATTATTATTATTATTATCATTATTATCATTATTATTATTACTAGTAGTAGTAGTAGTAGTAGTAGTAGTAGTAGTATAGTAGATACACTGACACTCAGTTTACTACTTACTCTCATATAAAAAAAAATTACTCTAAAATTAAAATGTCCATTTCCTCCTAGATTATTAATTTCTGATGAGCGTGGTGTTGCCAGGTCAAAGACTCAACATTAACAGAAAGAAGGAAAGGAAAAAAAAACGTTTTATCCCTTCAGCCAAGAGAGAGTTTTCAAAAGAAGTTTAATTTCTTGATGTGTAAGGAGTCCAAGTTAGCGAAATTGTTAAATGCTATGTGTCTTAATCTTTGGGTTCTTACTTATCTTAGTTACCGAAGCGCCAGTCTTGTGGTGTCAGCAATTATGAACCTGCACATCTTTCTATCATTGGCAATCCTCACAACTTCCGCCATGTTGAGTGTTTCCCCCGTGTCCTCCAGCAGGCTCTCCATAAATTCAATCCTTTGCCGACATCTCGCTTTTCTTTCCTCCACTCTTCCAGGCCAGCAATCGCTCTCCAAACCTCTCTGTCTCAATACGTGTCCTGAGAACTTCATTTGCTGTCATCTTAAACATTTCATCAGTTCTTTTTCCATTTTGGGTCATCTGAGTACCTCCTCGTTTGTCACTGGGTCCGTTAGTATTATTTTGGTGAATGTCATATCACGAAAACTTCTGCCGTTGCTGCTGAGTTGAGTTGACTTGACTTGTTGGTGGCGAGTGTTGCATTTGTACTGGCGCCTCTTCACGTCTTCCCCCTCACTGTTTGGTTCTTCTGTCTTCTTTCTCTCTCTCTCTCTCCCCTCTTCTTTTTCTTTTATTAACCAAAATTTATGTATTGCTCAAAACGGTATGTTTCAATGATGTCCTACTCTCATTCTCTTTATGGTTATGGTAATCTTATACTTCTCTTTCTTTGGGCATCATAGGAGAAAGTGATTCACAACTTCAGATTCTGCCCCACGCATATATATTGTTGGTTCTTCCTCTTCTTATAGTGTTTCACTTACTACTACTACTACTACTACTACTACTACTACTACTACTACTACTACTACTACTACTACTACTACTACTACTATTACAACATCACCACCACCACCACCACCACCACCACCATCACCATCACCAGTACCAACCTCCCCCAGCAATGCAATCAATGGGAGTATGGTACACCTGCTAAACAAGAACAAAGCCCCTCATATTAGCCGCTATTAAGAGGATTAACCCATCACAGGCGGAGGCTCTTTATCCATAAACATATTCTTTTCACTATTTTTCGCCCTGCCTTGTCCCAGTAATTACCTGGGCCTTGTAGTTACTAATTAGTGCCCCTCCAAATTTATCTGAGTTATCCTTTCCTGTTTATGTATAATTAGTGATGTTTTTGCCCCTGAGAGTGGCGCCTATAGGGAAGATATATTACAGGTTAATTTGTTCCGTCCTACCTTTGTGGCTTATTGGTCAGTTGTGACTTATTGTTTGGCATAATGCATTCAGAGAGAGAGAGAGAGAGAGAGAGAGAGAGAGAGAGAGAGAGAGAGAGAGAGAGAGAGAGAGAGAGAGAGAGAGAGAGAGAGAGAGAGAGAGAGAGAGAGAGAGAGAGACTTTGGATTTGAACAATTTGGACGAACCTTGGTCTCTTTTTCGTATTTTTTGTGATCTGTATTTTTGTTTTGGTCAATAAAGTGTGTGTGTGTGTGTGTGTGTGTGTGTGTGTGTGTGTGTGTGTGTGTGTGTGTGTGTGTGTGTGTGTGTGTGTGTGTGTGTGTGTGTGTGTGTGTGTATTGCATGTTTGTCAGCTTCCCCTGAGAGCGGTTCGTTTCCTCCCGCCGTGTGAGCGAGTGGCGGCGGGAAGCTGTTGTTCAATTAGTCGTAACTCTTCTGTCGAAATTTACATTCAAAATTGGAAAATCTGCATGAGTAAAGCGGAAAACACACACACACACACACACACACACACACACACACACACACACACACACACACACACACACATTCAGTAATTGAACTTTTACTGTAACATACAGTAAAATGTTTACATTTATAGGAAATGTTTTTATATGCTTTCACATATAAAACATACGTGTTTATATACGTACGTGTCGCCAGCACACGAAACACTTATGTGTACCAGAGTAACTACAACAATACTTGCCCATTAATGTGGTGTGGCAGGGGACTCACTGTGCCGACCAACCGAGGTGCCTTAAGGAATAATATACCACGGGAAAGCCATTCAGTAGGAGGCAGTCTCTTGGAAGGGTGTAGGTTCTCAGCCATTCTAAATCCCACCGCTGCCACCATTTGTATTTTCCCCAACAGCGCTGCCACCATATATCTTATCGTCACCTCCGCTTCTTCCACCATTTATAGTTTCGCCAACAAGCTTTCCACCCTATATATATTTTTGTCACCACTGCTACCATTTATACAGTCATCCCCCTCTTCGGTAACACCATTTCGCACCAGAACCCTTCACCAATAGTCACAGGCAGTAAAACCTCCATCAGGAACACAGCAGTCATTAACTCTCTCTATTAGGGACCTCATGCAATCTTCTGTCATCATCAGCGTCACTATCATACTTTTCCTCCACCACTACTACTACGCTCACCTTCACCATCACCACTCTCACCTTTTTCACCTCTACGCAAGTATAATATTTCACTAAGTTCTTGTAGGTTCTTGTTGAGTACCAGTAAGTTTAAGCAGGTTGTTCTGAAATTATGTAGAAAGTTATTTTGCGATGTATCTCTCTCTCTCTCTCTCTCTCTCTCTCTCTCTCTCTCTCTCTCTCTCTCTCTCTCTCTCTCTCTCTCTCTCTCTCTCTCTCTCTCTCTCTCTCTCTCTCTCTCTCTCTCTCTCTCTCTCTCTCTCTCTCTCTCTCTCTCTCTCTCTCTCTCTCTCTCTCTCTCTCTCTCTCTCTCTCTCTCTCTCTCTCTCTCTCTCTCTCTCTCTCTCTCTCTCTCTCTCTCTCTCTCTCTCTCTCTCTCTCTGTGCTGGGAGGTGAACATTTTTTAAGATGTGCGGCCAAAGTTATATAGATTCCATGAAAGTCTGTAGTTAGTTTCATCATGTGTAATGGATCCATTTTATTGAAGCTTGAGGGAGACGAGACGTGGCGAGGGAAGGAGAAGGCAGAGGAGGCAATGGGAATGTTACTGAGTCTCATGTCGTATGTTTTGTTCACGTCTGTTTATGAGAGGATCATGAAATCGACGCAAGACTCATTTTTTTTTCATCACATCTGTTTATTTCAACTATAAAAAAGTTGATTTTGTGACTGGGATTGATCATTTAGGTGTGTGTGTGTGTGTGTGTGTGTGTGTGTGTGTGTGTTAATGCCACACGGTCTGACGCATCAGTGAAATCATATTTTGATTGTCTGTTAGCTTATTCATAATTTCGCATCTGTCTGTTTTCATGTCTAATTATTTTTTTTCTTATACGCGTGGGTCGTGGTTGTGTGAGCTGCGCGTGTGGGTTGCTTTCCTGCGTGCGT
>NC_087153.1:36883021-36885521 GCF_035594125.1 Scylla paramamosain | reverse complement strand
CTACTGCTAATGCCTCTTATCTTTTCGTCCTCGTTTTTTTTCCTTATAGATCTGAGGAACTAAACTTATCCATCTTATTGAAACTGAGAATGCGTGATTTTGTTTTACGTTAGAAGAGTTCAGGGCAAGGGAAGCAAAAAAACTGAGGAAAAGAGGTCGAATGAAGGTGCCAGTTATGATCCAAGTGTTGATAATATAACGCTCCCCCCCCCAAAAAAAAACAAATATATATAAAATACGAAAAAAATTACATTACTGTTTTTGTTTGTTTTTTACTTACTTCACTTTTCTCTTATTCTACCTCGGAGGTGGCGCGTGATAGTCAAAGCAAAGAGAGATGCATGAAGAACATACTGGTAAACTCTTGTAATACACTGAAAGCACAGAGACTAACAAAGATTCACCGCTTAACACGAAGACTTGAGCTGAGCATCTTGGCACGTCGCAGACCTTGAGTCCCTCCCTGCCTGATTACACAACCCAACACTTCCTTCCTTGACCTGGGATGTCTGGCGCGTGACTGCTTTCTTAGGGCGCTTATCCCTCTCTTGCGTAAAAGGAGGAGAGAGGAGGAGGGAGGAAGGAGGTTAGCAGAGGGTGGAAGTCTGGCTTTTGGAGGGCTTTTGGAAGTTTGAGTGAGTACGTGTTTGTTTCGCGGCCATCCCAGTGAAGTTTGTCGTGAGTTTTTTGTGGAGTGTAATTAGTGTGGCCAGGGACGTGAGGGAAGCCGCTCTTGGACACTGCCAGGTATGAATGGTGCATGTTTCTGCGTGTGTGTGTGTGTGTGTGTGTGTGTGTGTGTGTGTCTATGTGTATGCGTGCGTGTCTCTACCGAACCAGTGCAGTGTCAAAAACCTCCTCGTTATACGCATTATACAACACAACAGCGGAAGGTCGTATGGCGCCTTATAATACGACGAGAAGAGCGCTACATCTTCCACCAAGGAACTACCGTGAGCTGGCACCGAAGGCACTTGTTTTCTGTCGCGAGTCGAACAAAGTACCATAAAGCCACCGTGTCCGCTCTTCTTAAGGCTTAATTTTTACCTGAGAACACCTGTGATGCTTTACCACACCTGAGAGAGAGAGAGAGAGAGAGAGAGAGAGAGAGAGAGAGAGAGAGAGAGAGAGAGAATTGGAAAACATGAAAAATTGCGAGAGAAAGTCAGGAACGGAAAGAGGGAAGAGGGGACACAGGAGAGAGGAAATGATAGTTAGGGAGAGGTGAGTGGAGGGAAGCTTCGTTGCTGTAGCTGAAAGGAGAGGGACAGAAGGCGAGGACTTAATCTAGAGGAAAAGGGGGAGATAGCAGTGCGTGTCTGTGGAGGGCGGTGGGTGCTGAGGGAAAGAAAAACGAGTCAAAAGAAAAACGGAATAAAAAAAAAAATAAAAAAAATGAGTCTTAGAGTCGCTGATAAGATTAGGGGAAGAAAAGAACAAGGATGAAGAAAAGAAATACAAAAAAGTAATGTCATGGGAAAGGAGGAGGGAGTGCTCTAAAATACTGCGTGCATTTGAATGTGCGTGCATGTAATGTGTGCGTGACTGTGTGTGCGTGAGGGTGTCTGTGTGCGTGTGTGCATGAGGTTTACAGGCACTGGGGTAGGAAAGGAGGTGGTGGTGATTGCTAAAATTTGCATGACCGTGATGAGGTCGTAGTACGAGTAGCAGTTGTAGTGGTGGTGGTGGTGGTGGTGGTGATCAGAGTGGTAGCAATGTTAATGATAATGTTAACAGTAATGGTTTTAGTGGTAGTTATTTCACGTCTAATTTTAACTAAAACTCTAATTTTCCTCTATCACACCTCGTCCAGACACCCTCACAGTAGTAGTAGTAGTAGTAGTGGTAGTAGTAGTAGTGGTAGTAGTAGTAGTAGTAGTAGTAGTAGTAGTAGTAGTAGTAGTAGTAGTAGTAGCACCAACAGAATAACGTGGAATTAACGGAACACATTATACAGTAAGGAATTTTAGTTATAATCTCTTTGGGAAAGTTTATTTTTAATGGAATATCTTTTTTTCAGACACGAGGGAATGTAAAGAGTAATAATTAAAGTTCTTATTTGCTGGTCTTTCCTCAAATGGCGAGAGAAGAAAACTGGGATGAAAGAATTAGGTAGGACTTAAAACCAGAGAGAGAGAGAGAGAGAGAGAGAGAGAGAGAGAGAGAGAGAGAGAGAGAGAGAGAGAGAGAGAGAGAGAGAGAGAATTGTACTGATACGTGTGTCTCTCTACTTTGTTTCAACTCGATTACACTTTCTGAATAAAAAGTTTGGACGTGTGTGTGTGTGTGTGTGTGTGTGTGTGTGTGTGTGTGTGTGTGTGTGACATGCGTCGTAGCCTTGATTATTCTGTCCTGAAATAGAGAAGGTCGCATGTGGTCTTCATATGCACACACGCAGTAGACAGAAAGGGATTTTTTGAGTATTTTAGATACTGCACGTAGAAAATGATAACATAAAATACTGGACAGGAAATAATGATGATGACTGTGTTATTATTCA
>NC_087153.1:36868021-36878021 GCF_035594125.1 Scylla paramamosain | reverse complement strand
AGAAGGTTGACAATGACCTGTTAATATTTCATGTCCAACAAAGAGGCATTCTGGAGGGCAGCCATGACCGGGAACTTATTGACGATGGAGGAGGAGGAGGAGGAGGAGGAGGAGGAGGAGAAGGAGGAGGAAAATGAAGAAAATGAGGAGAGAAAAAAATAATAAAATAAATAATAAAAAAAATAATAAAGTAATGGTATAATAGGTAAAGAAAAAAAGAACTATCAGGAATTTTAGAGGAGGAGGAGAAAGAAAGAAAGCGCAAAAGGAGGAAGAATACTTAGAGTGTGTGTTTGTATGTGTGTGTGTGTGTGTGTGTGTGTGTGTGTGTGTGTGTGTGTGTGTGTGTGAAAAAGAAGAGAAGGTTGTTAGCAAGAAAAGAAACAAGTTAACAAAGACAGTTATTCAAGGGATGGGAACAAAAAGACGGCAGAAAAGGCTACGGAAGAAAAGAAAAAAAAAAAAAAGACCAGGAGTGATTTATGAGTATTCATGATCTTATATTTTCTTCCAATACACCATTTCCATATCCTGCCACTACTACTACTACTACTACTACTACTACTACTACTACTACTACTACTACTACTACTACTACTACTACTGCTACTACTACTACTTCCCATATAAAAGCTGTCATATCACGCCCCTTTTCTGTATGCTCTCTGTAAAAGACTGTTCGTTGTTAGAGAAATAAAGATCTGCTTCCTGCTGTGTGTTTTCTCACCACCCAAATCCGCACCCTTGTCTAGCATTTCGTTCTCTGTGGACCACATTACTTCACCTAACACTTCACGAGTCACATACGTGATACTGCTCCTTTTTTGTTGATAATTTTGGATCCAAACAAGGATGTCTGTGCTCTCTGTGCCAACAGGTTCTCGCAGGACCATGACTACCCTGCTGCAGGCCATGTCCTCCATATTTTTCTCGGCCACATCAGTCATTCCTGTTTGGTCCAGCTCTTGCAGCCCTCACGCAGGCAGCAACACAGGCGTGACCACACATGTGTGCAGACAGCGGCGAGGTGACAGATGCTTTGCACTGAGTTTTGTGGCGCGTCACGGTGGCCCGTGCGAAAGCTGCGAGTCACAGGTGTATTATGTTGAACAACACCTGTCCTTCTTAACAGTGACACAGGCCCGCTACAACCAGGGGGGTGTAGCTCAGTGGTAGAGCATTCGACTGCAGATCGAGAGGTCCCCGGTTCAAACCCGGGCGCCCCCTTCGCCTTTGTCTTTTCTTTCCGTAAATTTTCTTGAATGGGTGTAGCAAGACGAGAATAAACCTCGGAAACAACGATGCTCCTCGTAAAGAGGACAAAGCAACAGTACATCAATGACAACTTGAGAGGGTAACGAGCTAGATGGTGTTCGTAAGATCTCTTGGTAACATTAAGCACTGAAAATATGTTCATTTTCTTTTTTGGCGTTGATATAAGGCAGAGTATTTGTGTGTGTGTGTGTTTCGTTACAGAAAAAATTCAAATAAACCCCTCGCTGTGGACAGCATAACAAATATCTAGAACATGTTATGAGAAGCTGCAAGAAGCCATGGCAGTCCCTGTGTAAGGAGGAAGTGAGTTTTGTGGGCACGTCAAGGTGGCCGGTGTGAAAGCTGCGAGTCACAGGTGTATTGTGTTGAACAACACCTGTTCTTAACAGTGACACGGGACTTGTGCTGTCAAGGGGGTGTAGCTCAGTGGTAGAGCATTCGACTGCAGATCGAGAGGTCCCCGGTTCAAACCCGGGCGCCCCCTGCGATCACAACTTTTTATATTTTGAAACAACAAGCCTTCTCGTGAAGCTGCCGCTTCTGTGACGTGACAAGAGTGCTGGAATAAGATGCCGTAGGAGCCATACTACATTCCTTGCTGCCTGGAGGCCGTGCTGGCGAGCAGCGAGCCAGCGAGGTTCTGTGGTGACCCGTTCCTTTTGCGGGAGCAGAACCTCGATCCAGATCCAGATAAATCCTGCCCGCCCCGCCCCGCCCTGCCCCTCTGCCTGAACAGTCTGTGTGAAGGTGAAGAGATGAAAGGAACAGCTTTCATGGTTTCTCAAGAGACCACGACGGTTGATCAGAGTGTAATGTTTGTGAATACTGCGTGTTAAGTTTGATGAGGCAACCTGTTCTGTTCTTTATATGCACCGCAAAGATATCCACACACAGCTGACGTGCTGCTTCTGTTGTGTGGATGTGGGGGGAGAGGGGCTAACTGGGTGATGACTTGTTGTGGGATGTGGGGGGGGGAGGGGTTAGATGACTGATGTGGGATGTGGGGGGATGACTTATAGGATGAGGGGATTAGCTGCATGATGGCTTGTTATGGGATGTGGGGGGAGAGAGAGGGGTTAGAGTGATGACTTGTTATAGAAGTGGAGCCTCAAGACACCGGATTGGTCAAATAGAGGGATTAGTAGTGGATCACACACCTCCACCTGTCTTCATTGACTGCCTGTGTTGTGCAGCCAGGGGAGGATATGCTGCTGGAGAACCAACAAATCTCAACAACACTGAATCACAACTCAGAAATGTGTAGTGGTAGTAGTAGTAGTAGTAGTAGTAGTAGTAGTAGTGAGTAGTAGTAATAATATTGATAATAATAACAATGATGATGATGATGATAGAGATAGATAGAGCCATAATTTAGAGTGTCGGGAGGCAGGAATGAGCAGCGAGAATCTGATGCCTTTTGATTTAGAGAGAGAACCAAATTCCAAGAGAAACAAACGGAACTGATACCTCATCGAGTCATGGAGAGTCAGCTTTTATGTCTTTAAATAGCCTGTTACTTGCCTGCTGTTAGTGGGACTCGGGAAACGTAGGACAGGAAGGAAGAGCGCGGCACGACAAAACGCTAACGCAGCTCCGCTGAGCCGCCAAAAGATTCAAGAAGCCATTGACTAAAACGATTGGCGGAGTGAACGAGTCTTCGGTGAGTTGTCCTCCCGTCCTCTTTTTTTTCTTTTTCTCTCTCTCTCTCTCAATTAACAGTTAAGTGCGGACGCTCAGTTCGAGCCCTGCCCTCCTCGACACGGGCCTGAATAATGCCGCTGCGCGTGGAAGGCGCCGTACGCAGCCTCCTCCCACGTGGTCACCAAGGGGCGCCCGTCGCTCCCAAACACCCGCACGGAGGGCGAGGGCCAGACGGGCGTCCTGTCGGGTGCCGGCGGCTTCTGAATGCTCTCGGCCGAGCCCCGTCCTGCTGGACGCTGTCGTTGCGCGTGGAAGGCGCCGTACGCGGCCTCCTCCCACGTGGTTACCGAGGGACGCCCGTCGCTCCCAAACACCCGCACGGAGGGCGAGGGCCAGACGGGCGTCCTGTCGGGGGCCGGCGGTTCTTCCGTGCTCGCGGCGAGCCGTGCCTCGCTCTTCACCCGCGCGGCTAAAGCCTTGCGACGGGCCCTGCGCCGCCCTGCAGCGCTCGTAATCGCTGCAGCCGTAGGAGCCTCAGGCACGAAGGGAGGCCCGTCGCTCCCATGCACCCCAACTGAGGGTGCGGGCCAAACGGGCGTCCCTTCGGATGCCTGGGGCTGCTCGGTGCTGTCAGCGGGCGGCGTGGTCTCGGCGGCCGCTGCCGCAGGAGCCTCATTTTCTAGTGAGGCAGCCTCGCTTTCTGCCGAGGCTTTCCGAGCAGCCAGGGGCCTTGCGGCGGGCCCTGCGCCTCTGCGTGACGCTCATCGTAATCTTAGTCGCTTCAACTGCAGCTGTAGCGACTGAGGCAGCGACTGAGGCCTCAGTCGCTGCAGCTGCAGTGGCCTCATTTTCTGTTGAGGCTTCTGTCCCGCTGTGAATCGCTGCAACGTGGGGGAGGCAGCTGATCTCCGGGGCGAACACATCCAGGCCCTTCTCCTCTGCCTCGTCCACTTCCTCAGCCCAGGTCTTGACAACCTTGGGCTCCTGCTCTTCCTGCTCCTCCGCCACCTCCACCTCATCCAGCTCTGCCTGCTGTGCCTCCCCCACATCCTCGGCAGCCGCCGCGGCGCCGTTTTCTTCTTCTTTGACTTTTACTTCATTAATCTCCGCGACGGTCATGTAGTTTTCATTTTCTTCTATGATATTTTCCAAGAGCGCTGTATTACTGGCCAAGGGCACCAAGGATGACTCGGGATCCTTGTGCTTCGAGCGGCGCCCGCGCTTCTTCCTCTTGAACAGTCTGAAGAACCACCCGAAGCCGCCGCGGCAGCCCTCGGGTGTCTTCGTCTGCCTCTTCATCAGCCATTCGTGAAGTTTTGGGAGACATGTCTCTAGACTTTGCTGGTCCTAACAGACCCTCTGAACCCCCTGCACCCTCGGTACAAAAATTGTAATTATCAAACTATGCAAATGTTTTGTGATTGGCTGAGCTCCGCCTCACATCAAGCAGCTCATTGGCTCAGCCGCCTCACTCAACTCCAAGCTGCCGGGGTGCACGCGTGTCACAAGTTGACTATGGATTTATTCAAGACCGGTGGGAGCTGGACAATCCTCGCTACAGCAGAGGTGACCCAGGCTCCGCTCCATGCCATGCATGGGATTGAAAGGAGGCTGAAATGCAAGGATAAAAAGTAAAAACATGAAAAAGTTGGAGAGAGAGAGAGAGAGAGAGAGAGAGAGAGAGAGAGAGAGAGGAGAGAGAGAGAGTGAGAGAGAGAGAGAGAGTAATGGCAGACTCTTTCCTTGCGGTCTTTCCGTGTATCGAGCATCAATTCATCATCTCAGTGTTTCCTTCCTTCCGTTCCCTCGTATGCTTTCTCTCTCCCTTCTCCTCTTTACCCATTCTTTTTTCCTCCCTTTTCATTCATTCATTCTCTCTCTCTCTCTCTCTCTCTCTTCTCTCTCTCTCTCCTCGCTCTCTCTCTCTCTCTCTCTCTCCCTCTCCTCTCTCTCTCCTCTCTCCTCTCTCACACCAAAAGGAAAGAAAAGAAAGGTGACAAGTGCGCAAAATAAAGCGAGGCAAGGAAGCAGGAAATGAGAAAAGCCGTAAAGTGTAAAAAAAAATGAAAAAAAATGCAAAAAGGAAAAAGAAAAGGACATAAGTGAAAAGTGAGTGAGTTTCTGGTATGGGAGAAAAAGACAGGAAGGAAACAAAAGGTGTCCAGATGGGGGGAAAAAAAAAGAAAGGCAAAAAAAGGAAAATGATACGATTCTCCATTTGTTAACTTGAAGGAAGTTAATTACCTGAAGAGTTGCACGTGGATTAGATTAATTAAAGGGAGGAGGAGGAGGAGGAAGAGGAGGAGGAGGAGGAGGAAGAGGGTAATTAGCAGGTGTCTTTAAGTACTCCTTAGATGTCAAGATTTATTTTCACATCACTTCCTCCTCCTCCTCCTCCTCCTCCTCCTCCTCCTCCTCTTCATTTCACTCTCCCTTAACACCTGTCAGAATTGCCTCACCAATACACACACACACACACACACACACACACACGCATTATTTAATCTGTCTCTAATCCTCCCTCTTGGTCGCGTGTACCTCGCGTGTACCTCCCCGCCTCCACACACACGTCAGTAGGTCAGCACACCTGAACACCACACACCTGCTCTTTTCATATATGTTTGAATGAAGTCTATGAGGTGGTCAAGGTCTCTCTGTCTGTTTGTTCGTCTGTCTGTGTGTTTGTCTGTGCTTTCGTATTTATGTATATTAATGTGGGTTTTTATTTTTTTCAGGTAAGGGAGTGAAAACTAGAAGAGGGAAGGTGAGTCTGGGCAAGGGTTCTCTCTCTCTCTCTCTCTCTCTCTCTCCTCTCTCTCCTCTCTCTCTCTCTCTCTCTCTCTCTCTCTCTCTCTCTCTCTCTCTCTCTTCCTCTCTCTCTCCTCTCATTTGTTTCCTTTCTCCTAATTTTGAGATCTTAATTGCATATTTTCCTTCATAGACTTATATTTTAGGTAAGAATTTCCTCCTCCTCGCTCCTCCTCTTCCTCCTCCTCCCCACACGCACACTTAAATACGTAAGTTACTACAAAAGCCAACGTTCAGATTTGTCTTATTGTAATTCATTTCACCTTTGCTGAGATTTATAAACACTGTAACCAAACTGAGGCAATGGAGAGGAGAGAGGAAAACTTGGAATTGTCTGCTTCTGTCTGTCTGTCTCTATGTTTGGTGTGTCTGTCAGTCTGCCTTTCTTATCTGTATCTGCGTGTCTGTATATCTAGAACTGCATTTGCTGTTATCTTTATGCTCCTTCTGTCTTTACCATTGTGCATTTCTGTATTTTTCTGTGTCTTTGTATTTGAGTAACTAGCTTTCTTCTGCTGCCTGTCTCTCGTGTTTGTCTGTCTCGTTGTCTGTTTACCCTGTTTGCTTACTTGTTTGTCTGTGTTATACCTGTCTTTCTGTCTCTGTCTACTTGTCTGTCTTTTTGTCTGTTTACCTGTTTACCTGCTCGTCTGTCTCTGTGTGTGGTCTGTGTGTCTACCTGTCTACCTGTCTGTCTGCCTACTTGTCAGTCTACGTGTGTGTGTGTCCATTTGTATGTATGCCTGTGTATCTGTTTATTAATGTGTCTGTCTGCTCGTCTGTCTAACTGTGTCAAGCTGCGTGTGTATCTGGCTGTGCATTGATAATTGCTTCACATTTGCATGCATATTTAATAAACAAATGATTAATTAAATGATTGGTTTTATCTGTTTAATTAAAAAGTGCAATGTTTATTAATCATGCAGCATTCCGTTCCCTGCTCATATATGTAGTTTTGCAGTATTTCATTTCGATAAGTACTTAAAAAAAATTTAGGACAGCATGTGTATTTTCAGATGAGAGAACAAATACGAGGTCCCCAAAAAATCGGTGTTTTTTTTTTTTTCTTCTTCTTCTTCTTTTTTTTTTTTATCAGCTTGTTCTTACTTGCTTACCTGTTACTTAAAAATGATAGGTGACTTCTTCTCTCTCTTAACATATTCAGTTTCCTTCCTTACTTCCTGTATAAAAAAAAGAAAAAAATAATGCATGTACACTTTTCCTCGTTTATAAGAAATACAGATATAATTTTCACCTATTACCTAAAAAAAAAAAAAAAATCATGAACCATTTTCCTTCCTTTACCAAAAATTCACACATACGGTTTATTTCCTTCACCGAACAGTACAGATACAATTTCCTTTACGTTTTAAGATTCACCTGCAATTTCTTCTTTTGCGTAACGCCCAACCTGATTAATTAGTCAGTCAATTAGTCCCTCTCGTAGATGAACAGGTGGGTAGGTGACTCGGGTAAGCATTTAGGCAGATGCGTGGGGTGTATAAATTTGCGAGATAGGCAGGCAGGTAGTGTAAGTAGGCTGTTAGGAAGATAGATAGGCAAGTGTTAAGGGAATGTAGTGTTATAAATTTACTATCATTGGCTTTTTCCTTCATTCCATTTTCTTTCCATTGATTCTGGTTCACTTCATGGTTGACTCGATGCACGTTTGTCCTTCTGGGGGGGTCTTCAGTTTGGCTTCATTGAGTCATCGCAGCCTTCTGGTAGTTACTTTCTTCCTTCGTTTTAAGTGTCTTTTTGTTGAGTGATTTCCATATTTTGTCTATCTGTCTGTGTGTGTGTGTGTGTGTGTGTGTGTGTGTGTGTGTGTGTGTGTGTGTGTGTGTGTGTGTGTGTGTGTGTGTGTGTGTGTGTGTGTCTGTTCGGCTGTCTATATATTCTTTCTATCTACCTATTTATTTATCTATCTGTCTATCTACCTGTCTGTCTATCTATCTATCTATCTATCTTTCTATCTATCTATCTATCTTTTCTTTCGTTCTATCGTTCTTTTTCTTTTATTATTTCGTTTTTTCTTCCTTCCTTCCTTCCTTCCTTCCTTCCTTCCTTCTTTCCTTCCTTTCTTCCTTTCTTATTTCCTTACTTTTTTACATTATTCACTATAATCACCATCACGTTTTACTGTACCTGAATTTCACTTTAATTTAGTCTTCAGTTTTTATCCAGTCAATATTCATTCATTACCTTTGTGGAGGTGTGGAGGGGCACTGACTCACGATGGCTGCGGTGGAATGGACTGTAGTGGTGGGTAGTGGTGATGGTGGTCGGGTGGTGGTGGTGGTGGTGAGGGAAAGTTTGTTGTGGAGAGGAGAGGGGGAAAAAAAAATTTGATCAGTAAGAACGGGTCTATTGGTGGCCATTTCTGTGCAGAGGAGGAAGGGGAGGGTGAAGAAGGGGATTGGAGAGAGAGAGAGAGAGAGAGAAGAGAGAGAGGAGAGAGAGAGAGAGAGAGGAGAGAGAGAGAGAGAGAGAGGAGAGAGAGAGGAGTTACATTTATCGTACTGAATGACGTGGCCAGTCGTAACTCTCTATATTAAAAAGTCATATATCTGTGAGAAATGTGAGTTATGTAAACACACACACACACACACACACACACACACACACACACACGCACACACACACACTATGAAACAGTGCTAAACAAAAAAAAAAAATAACTAGAATCGGGACCATTTACTCATATCAATACAAATGAAACACATCGAACATTATTAAGTTGAGAGGACAAAGGAAAACATTAACTATTTTCGTCTCCTCCGTTCATAAGTAGAATTGCGTGCCTGTGAGTGCGTTGGGGAGGCTCAACACGGCAAAGAGTGGCGCTATAATGGAAGAGTGAAGGCGTCTAGGGAACTACATAAAAACACCTCTTAAAAAAAACATTATTCGTCATAAAAACACACAGCATATTTTTCTGTCATGTCGCCACTGCCTCCTCCTCCTCCCACTCCCACCCCCCTCCTCCTCTTCCAGTTCGACGTTAGGTGGGGGAGAAACCTTCGCCTTTGCTATCCCACGTCTCTTACTTTACACTAGATATTATAATGCATCATAAGCAATCATTCATGTAAGGACCAACAGGTTTCATAGCGTTTGTTCATCCTTTGTGTTCATTTGCGTTCCTCCTCCCTTCTCTTCCTTCTCTTCCTCCTCTTAGCCACAAGTGCAGGGCTCGTGGTGCCAGCTGCTGATTGGTGGAATATCGGCTGGAGGAGAAATGGAGGAGCCAATGAGAATGCTGGATTTTAATATTATAATTGTATTGGATAAAACTCCCTCAATCCACCATTATCCTTGACTTGCCTCTCACCTCACGTTCTCTCTCTCTCTCTCTCTCTCCCTCTCTCTCTCTCTCTCTCTTCTCTCTCTCTCTCTCTCTCTCTCTCTCTCTCTCTCTCTCTCTCTCTCTCAATCTATTCCTTTCTATTAGCTTTCCTTTTTTTTCGTCTTTTATTAACTCAAGTATATAAAAAATTTTTTTCTCTCTCTCTCTCTCTCTCTCTCTCTCTCTCTCTCTCTCTCTCTCTCTCTCTCTCTCTCCACGGTCGAGGTAATGAGCGCGATGAGGCGGCGGAGCGAGGACAAGTGGGATGGCTGGGTGGGTAATGAGGGGTGGCGCGAGCTGGCCAGGCGTGGGAGTGGAGGCGGAGGGTGAGTGGAGTGGCTGTAGTGGTGGGACTGATGTGGGGGAGGTTATGGGTGAAGGAGAGACGCCCATATTCTGAAACACTCCTACGCTTGCACCTCCTCTACTTTCAAAAGGCTGTAGTTGAAGTTGCACGGACTTTTAAGTGTGTCTATATGATTTTCTTGACAAATTATTAAGACTTTTTTATTATTAACGGGAGAAACATTCTTAAGAACAAGACTATTCATCTCTTTGGCCTTGGAAAATGGTAGGGGTGAGAGAGCAAAGCGTTTCTGATTCCTGACCAAAGAAAGAGAGATAAAGAGAAAGAGAAAGAGAGGTTAGAGGCTGTGTTTTGAATGTTTTGAAATGCTTTGCCATCTCGCCACGACTATTTTCCAAAGGCCACAGGGATGATTAGCCGGTTTCTCAAGGGTGTTTCTTATGTTAATAATGTAAAAATCTTGTTAGGTAGAATTTTAAAAACACTCTTAAAAACCCGTGTAGCTTCAAATAGGTGCGGCGCGGGAGTGCTTCAGAACAGTCCTAAGTAAGGCAACGTTAGATGGCGGTATTCTTAACTAGTAGACAAGGAAGCTTTATTACCGTACACACTCTCGAACA